>NW_026516323.1:0-136237 GCF_025602895.1 Polychytrium aggregatum | reverse complement strand
CGGCACGAAGCATTCCCTCATAAACATCATCCTGGTGAGATATTGGCGTTCAAAATGAGGTCATTTTAATAATGATGACTCAAAAACTGGCCGGTGCCGCGCACAATACACGCTTTCGGTCACACAATCCAAGCGCGTTAACGCGCGTCCCTCCTTGCTCACCTCCCTCCAACTCAGACCTCCTCGCCTCCTATATAGCCGGTGTCTCTCGTCGATCGCCCATCACCAACGCATCCTCATCATGGGACGAACATCCAGGAATAAAAAGCGATTTCAGAAGGCTAGAGAAACTGCCCTCCGAAATGCAGCTTTTCGGGCCGAGTTGAGGAGATCTAGTCACATTAACACATCTCTCCTCGACGTCAGCACGCAACCAGCTCGCGAACTCCCGCCTCTCCAGGACAAGGATGCATCTGGCGCCTCCTTGGCGAGACCAGAGAATGCTCAACCAGACAGAAAAATCATAGTTTACGATCTGGATGCCGATGAAACCATGGATACTTCAGCTTCGAGCTGGGCTCCCGCAGTCGATATCGATCATGATTGTTCTGTTCTCATCAACGGCACTGAACCTCAGCCACGCCCGGCTCCTCGTCAGTCAGAGCATCCGTTGCTCGCGTGGCCGATCCGTTTCCCGTCCTCCTTTCCCGAACCTCCTGTCAAAGATCGACGACGGCCTTATGTTGGAAATTCAGAAAGTAGTCAGCGACGAGCCAATGCCGAGTCGCGTTCCCGGGCTTTGCAGCACGGCACCTCCAAAAACGATTCCCGAATACTTCGGTTCCCAATGTAAAGCGGCAGCCCAAACTTCCTTTGAAAGAACAATCGAGGACAGCAATTTGCAAGTCTTCGATATTGACGCTGACCATCCACCACCCAAATTCCCCTCCGATTACATCGTGGGCTTGGATGGCTGCTATCCAGTCCGGATGTGGGATGCTCAAAGTCATTGACCTGGATGACGGTCATCAGGCGGCTGGAGTCTCCACTGGCATGAGAAATTACGAAAGAAACGAGCCGTCCGACGAGGCCCCTTCCAATGTGATATTCGAAATTGATGGTGATCAGGAGTCGGTGTCCTCAGACGACACGGAATCCACCGACTTTGAACAACAGATATCGATGGAAATCGACTCGGCCATCGGGCACCTCAGAAGTGAGACATGCGCACGATGTGCAAACACATCTCTTGGAAAGAAACCCAACTATAGAAAGACGGTTATGCACCATGCTATATACCTCTACCTTCGAGAGAAACGAAGAAACACGGAACTCACGGTCGCTAAGATCGGTGTCGAAGTCGCCCGTCAACTTGCTATGGGAAAGTCGTTGCCATATTTCAGTCGGATCATAAGGAAAGCAGCGACTGAGTATTTGACGACAGGATATATTCCTGATACATATACGTTGCTTCACCCAAGAGAGACATCCCTGTTGTCGGATAAAACAGTTGCGGAAATGTGCTTGGAATATCTGAGTGATAACAAGCAGCGCAGCCCGGTGAAGTTCGCCAAGTTTGTCAATAGAAAAATATTGAAAAAGCTCAAAACGGAGAGGAACCTTCGAAGATATCGGCTCAAACACGGCAAAATATCATACCGCACTGCCTTGCGTTGGATGAAGCACCTTGACTACAATAAGACCAGGGACAAGAAAGGGGTATATGTCGATGGCCACGAGCGTAGCGATGTTGTCGATTATCGCCGTGTATACCTCCAGAAGATGAAAATTTATAGACGACGTATGACTCGATACGTTGGGACGGATCTTCAAGAGGAACTTCCCCGAAATGTAAATCCCTGCCTCGCATCGTCCTCGTCACATATGACGAGAGCACTTTTTACACCAATGAATCAACCAACTACTCATGGCAACGGAAGGGCGAATGCAGACTGAAACCAAAAGGCCTGGGATCAAGCCTCATGGTCAGTGCATTTCTATGTGAATGTCATGATCTATTGAAGGTCGACGACACGAATGGCTCGACCAAGATCATCAAGCCTGGGCGTCAAAACTGGTGGACATGCCGAAATTTAACTGAACAACTCGAGGAAGCCATCCCTATATTTGAACGGATGCATCCCAATTGTGTTGCACTGTTTCAGTTCGACAACTCATCCAACCACCGGGCCTTCGCTGACGACGCTCTCAGAGCGGAGAACATGTCACTCTGGCCAGGAACAGGAAAGAAGTTTCGGCCTACATCCTTCGGGCCAGATAACATTCCTCAGGCGATGTGCTTTCCGGAACAAATGGACGGTGAAATGCACGAGGTAATGTGATTGATTCGATAAATGAATTGACAAAAACGGAGCCAATATGATCTAACCAACGATCCTCTTCACGACTCCCTCGAGCGACAATGGGCAGGGCAGCCCAAAGGACTTTACATCGGGCTAGAGGAACGAGGGCTCTGGGAAGATGGTCTGACACTGACGTGCAAGAGAACCTCCGAAGAAACCGAGAACTCTGATGGCCCAACACGCACCCCTTGTTGTGCCAGGCACCTGATGAAGGTCCAGCCAGACTTCCAGAAACAAGAGCCATGGATTGACGAGACCATTCACAGTCGAGGCCACAAGGTTATCTTTCTCCCCAAGTTCCACTGCGAGCTGAACTTCATCGAACGATTTTGGTGCGACGCCAAGCGATACACCAAAGATATGTGCTTCAACAGTTTCCAAAATCTCGTGAGGTTACTTCCAATAGCCCTGCGGAAAGTAGAAGATGTCAGACGAGTCCGAAGGCATGCAAGGACAACATGGAGGTACATGCGTGCTTACAGATGAGGCATTGCATTGACTGAGATCCAGGAATATGTAAGGAAAAGGTACACCTCCCACCGGAAAACCTATCATACTGTCGATGCCGCACTGAGCAGGGACGGTGCAGACGACACAGACTCTGAATGCGAACCGAATTGTGATGCTGAAAGTGACCGGGGATGGTGACAGAAGCGCGGGGGTGGGGAGCACAGAACTGCTATTGACACCTATGGCTCGAGCCGGTTCGAATATATGACTCATAGTGACAATTTTTACTCATATGGGCGAACTAAAATTTGGCCACTTCTGAGCGCCTGCAAACGCTACTTCAAATCTTCACCTTCTCGCACCATATGGCCCACACGACTGCGTGATGTTTGCGCTGGGTTACGACATCACAGGAATCGTCCACGTGACCACGGATCTGGTTGGATTCGATTCGATTCGAACCAACGGGAGAAGGGTGACCTTGCGCAGCACACCCCGAGCCAATCGGGATGCGAGATCCCTGCTCCTCGGTCGCGCGGAATATAGGCGATACAATGGTGATACAAGAAATCACGACCTCACAGTAACAATGACTCGCTCAGAACCAGCAGAATCCACCTGTACTACCATCGCCGAGTTTACCCGTTTACCCGCCAGGCAAGCCTTGCCAAGCCCACCCAATCCCATCTCGATTAGGCACCTGCTGCGCTCGTGTGTCGCGCATCTGAAACTGTGTCACCGTCAATGATACCGGGTGGCGTGGCTCGGGCCCTGCCTACTTTTTCTTCGCTCGTCCCCCGTTTTCCCCCTCATCCCTTGTCGTCCCCCACATTTCGCCAACACCCACCTTCTTCTCTCCTATCCGGCTGCCTCCCCTGCTCACCATGGCCAGCAGAGCCATCATCAGCCCCGCTCCCGAGCGTCCGTCCTGGTACATATCGCCCAGGGACATCACCAACCGCTCAGCCAACCCCATCGGCCGCGGTGGTTTTGGCGAGGTCTTCACTGGCACATACTTTGGCTCCAAGGTCGCCATCAAGCAGCTCCTTGGAAACTACAACAACCGGGAGCTTGCTGATTACAACTATGAAATCAGCATCTGGAAGCAGCTCAGCCACCCACACATCCTCCCCCTGCTCGGCGCTTGCGACAAGGACGATGACGGTAATCCGATTCCTCCCTTCATGGTCTCGCCCTTCATGCCCAACGGTACATTGCGCAACCATGTTGCCAACAACAATGTCCCACTCGAGGAGAAGCTCCGTCTCCTCTTCCAAGCTGCATCGGCTCTGGCATATCTCCATTCCCGGCGCATCATCCACGGCGATCTCAAAGCCCTGAACATCCTCCTGGACGGCTTGAACAACGCCGTCGTCACCGACTTTGGCATGTCCCGCACCAAGCACACCTCTGCCTCGCTGGATCGCAACCGATCCATGGGCCCGACCGGCGGTACCGATGGATATATTGCACCCGAGATGCTGGACGACGATGATCCCAGTGGCACCACCATGAAGACCGACGTCTATGCCTTCGCCATCACAATGTATGAAGTACTCAACGATGCCAAACCCGTCTGGGTCACCAACAACGGACAAGCCATGCTAGGCCGAGCTATCGAACGCATTTCATGCAACGGCAAGCGCCCCAAGCGTCTCGATGGCATCCCCGACGATATTTGGGCCCTCATCGAACGCTGCTGGGCCCAAGATCCCGCCGCCCGCCCTGCCTTCACCGAGATCCTTGCCGTCCTCCAGCCATACAACCGTGACGCCGTCCCTGCTCTCGCCATTCCCACTCCCGCCAAGTCCCCTTCCGTCGACCGGTTTGTCAGCCATTTCGCCACTCTCAGCGTGAACAACCGATCCCCGTCCCAGTCCAGTCGTCCCGCCAAGCTCAAGTTTGATGGCATTGACGATGTCGTCCACATCCATGGCTCCATCGTCTCCGACGCCAAGCAAGGTGATCCCGATGCTTGTCTTGAAGCCGCCAAGTTGGTCTCGGAGGGTCTCCCTGCACGCCACCAAGATTGGAAGCTCGCCGCCCAGCTCTACAAGGCCGCTGCCGACCGCGGCAAACTCGAAGCATCCTTCCAGCTGGCCTGGCTCGCGTTCCTCGGTGAGGGAGTGGCCAAGAACGACCGCAGCGCCTTCTGGTTCTGGCAGGAAGTGAGCACCAAGTCAGATGACAAGGTCCTCAAGCCCATCGCCACGCATATGGTCGGATGGATGCACTACCTCGGCAGGGGTACCCAGCAGGATAAACAGAAGGGCATCAAGATCATCCGAGATAACCAATCGGATGAGTTCAAGCTTGGGGAGAACGAATGTCTGGGAGGATATTTGAACGATATTTCGTCCGACGCACCCGCTGCCTGCAAGTTCTTCGAGTTATGCCAGCTCGGATCGGACCGTGACTGGCTTTGCAGGCATCTCATGGCTGTGTGTGTGTTCCTTGGATTCGGAACCACCGAGAACAGGACGAATGCGGCGGGCATCTTTGAGCAACTCGCCAACGATGGACACAGCGACAGTCAGTTGTGGATCGGAATTTGCTACTCCTTTGGCGGGGGAGTATCGAAGGACCACAAGAAGGCATTCGAGTGGTTCAGCAAGTCGGCCAACCAAGGCAACTCATATGGACAGTGGAGGGTTGGTTGGTGCTACTACCGGGGATACGGAATCACCAAGGATCGCACCAAGGCAGCCAAGTGGTATCGTAAATCGGCCGAACTGGGCCATCGATTCGGACAGAACTCGCTTGGCGACTGCTACAAGAATGGTGAAGGTGTCCCGCTGAACATCAACGCCGCCGTCTTCTGGTATCGCAAATCCGCCGAGCAGGGTTGCGATTGGGCCATCAGCGAACTCAATCAACTCGGCCTGTGGCCCTGATCCCGAATCCCTCCCTAGTACCACTCCCAAATAACCAAGTCGCAACACTGAACATGCAAGCAGCCAAGCAAACCGCACCGCCAACACCCATCCCAACCACCATGATTCCAAAGTGTGGATTCGCAATGTGGACCCGATGAAGCGGCAATGACCGAGTGATGTTGTATTTGACATTCAATACATCCAATACATAAACAGTGCTGTCCCATAATAATCGCTGATGTTGATCGATCGGCAGAACCATCCCATGACTCGACAACGACAACTCGACCACTACAATCAATACTCGTTCTGCAGCTATAGCTAGCGAGCACGATCCAGACCATTCCTCGCCACATGGTACCGAAGAAAGCAGACAACAAGCCACCAGCCTTCCCCGGCACCAAGACCATCCTGCCTCGATCCGACACCAGGCAGCGTGTCCTGATCAGCATCGATGGACCGACAAATGGATGGCAAAGGCGACGAATGGCCTGGATCCAATCGGGCATAGGTTCGCCTCTACAGCCGCCAAAGGAAAGAAAATGGCCACACTGCAGCTTTCTGGTCCACCCTCGATCCGACCCAGGGACGCCGGGGCACGCCAGCGTATGTGGTAAGACCATGCGAGGTTGAAACCAGTCCACTGCAGTGCAGCCTGGAGACTGAGAGAGGACTCTTTGGACCACGAATGACAAGAACCACTCCTCTCGATCCGCATCTTCCAGGACACGAGCGTGATCAAGAACGATGTCATCCGTATCGATGCCCACCTCAATACCGGTGCCCATGACTTGACCAGTTCATCGACATGGCCAATGCCACCATGGGCTATCTATTCGAGTTCCCCATGTGGAAGGAGCCACCACTCTCAAACATCCTTGGCCGCCTCCTTCGGGACGAAAACCTGGCATTTCCCAAAGCACTCAACGCCGCCAAGCACTTCTACCAGTCCCAAATCGATGCGATCCCATACAGCAATCGCTGCTGCCCAGATCAGCAAGATCCTGTGACGTGATCACCAAGTACGGTAGCGGACTCGCCAACCACCACTCGTCGTTCAAGACCGCCTTCGCCAAGGATACAAGGCCTTTGTGGGCACCCTGGACACATCGACGGACAGCGTTGTGTTCAGTGATGGCACTCTCATCAATCTCCTGGATGGCACACGGCGCATGGCCACGGCAGAGGACATGTTCACGGCGACGCTCGAGATCCGATACAACCATGCGGCACTGACTGCCGAACGCAACGGGGAAATGATCACGTTCCTTGTGGTTGACACCCAGAACGGCAAGTCAATGCTGCTCAATATCATCGAGGCCGTGCTTAGGGGTTTGTTTGTCGTTCGATGGCGACAAGCTCCGCGATATGAAAAGTGGCATGTCCTTACTTGATCTCGATATCCGCGGGATCATCAGGGTGAGAGAGCACACCGGAGAATGAACCGCACCCTGCCGACTATCCCACTGCCAGCGATGGTCGCCAAAGCGCAGAAGAACAGAAACCTACCAAGGGGCCATCCAGCATCAGCCCTGGTCGGATCGAGGGCACACAGGGGCCCGAAATCCGACGCCTGGAACGAGAGCGGCGATGCCTGAGCAGAATGCTCGCCCAAACCCCCGAGTACGACACGGAAGAGTTGGACGACCTGCGTCGTCAGCTTCGGTCCACGAGAAAGGCCATCACCCAGCTCAAGCGCAAGAACGGCATACGGTCATGGAAGGAATCCATGGCCACCATGGACACCCAGAAGTGCTCCGAGATGACCAAGACCATCGGAGCGATGCACACGAGGAAGGAGAGGGAAGGATCCCATCTCTTTGACAACTCGGATCCGACTCTCGAGAAACTCGTGGTGCACTTTGGCAAGGTATCCTCTGCCTCGCAGGACAGCGGGATGGAGTACGACAGAAGTATAACCCCACCACCCCTGAGCACGGAGGCGACCCTCCTGCCGCCCGACAAGCGGCTCCCAGAAGTATCGCTGGAGCACATCCAAGAGACCATCGAGAAAGCTCCACGTTGCAAGGCAGCGGGGTCCGACAAGATCAAGAGCGAAATGCTCATACCAGTCGCACCAGTGATAGCCGAGTGGCTCCGCCTGATCATCATGGCGGCGCTCAAGGCCAGTGTGGTGCCAAGCGAATGGAACAGCGTGCTGATCCACCCAGTGTACAAGCAGAAGGGATCGACCCTGGACCCGGCCATGTATCGCCCTATCGGCCTCACCCAGACCTGCAGGAAGATCGTGGAAAGGATCATGCTCCCCTTCCTGGCAGAACAGGCAGGAGACATGGACGTCGCCCAAGGCGGATTTCGAGCCAGACGAGGATCCCTTGATCAGATCGTCGCCCTGGACACCCTGATCAAGCACCACAAGATGAACGGTGAGGAGTACTCTCTGATCTTCCTCGACATCAAAGCCGCATATGACACCGTATGGCGCGAGCGACTGTGGACCAAGCTCAAGCAGCGAAGAATGAACGGCATCGCCCTCGGCTTCCTCAAAGCCATGTTTGACCGGGTATCCATCCAAATGGTCAGCAAGGGCCGAAGATCCAAGCCAGTATGGCTCCAGAAAGGACTGATCCAGGGATCGGTGCTGAGTTCACTCATGTTCAGCGCCTTCATCGACAATCTGCCAGGACCGAATGGTGACCAGGACAAGAGAAGCAGCATCCAACATGACCAAGATGGGTCTGACCTTTGGGAACCTCACGCCAAGACACTGACGATTGCATACCGCACGTTCCTGCGGCCGATGATGGAATACGGCCTCGCCCTCGACGCCATCCCAAAGAACGAACAGAAGTGGCTCCACCGGACACAAACATTCTGCCTGAACTTGCTGTTCCGCACAGCCCTCTCAACATCACACGGAGCACTGCACCTCAACTGCGGAT
This sequence comes from Polychytrium aggregatum, assembly GCF_025602895.1. Classification (NCBI taxonomy): domain Eukaryota; kingdom Fungi; phylum Chytridiomycota; class Chytridiomycetes; order Polychytriales; genus Polychytrium; species Polychytrium aggregatum. The sequence continues at coordinate 127,705 of NW_026516323.1, read as the reverse complement.
TACCTACACAGAGTGGTGGACACACAACTTCCCACGACCAGCAGGAGAGACAACCCTCTCTTCGCACCAAACAGAATGCCAGGCAGATGGAGTGACTGGGACGCTGAGAGGCACTAGGCCACGACAGCGAGTCCCTGTGGGACCTCTTGGAGGATGTGTTCACCCGCATGGTCCGTCTTGTGGGCTGGAGAGTCGGCGAGAGTCGGCGAGAGCCACAACAGGGGTGTGTGAGCTTGCTTGGACATCCACTGCCGGGTACCGCATGGTGCTGATGGTATGTTGAATGTTCTTGAATATACAACCATCGTAAACAAAATCAAAATAACCATGGTTTTGGCTCTCTTTGCCGTGCTCGCCTAATAAGCCCACTTGTTACATGGGGCTTTCCGCCGTCCTCTCACCCATCATTTCCCGGCCACTGTGGTTTCGAGGGACCAAGCCTTATTTCCTCTATTACTACTCCGTGTGGTGTTCCACTCGATGTGGTGCCCTACTCCGTGAGGTGTCCTACTCCGTGTGGCGTCCTACGCTTGATGCAAGCATTGTCTTTCGGGCCCACTCTCTCACTCTTTGAGCATCATCCGCCAAGGCCCATTTTCAACCAGCCCATCGGCTTTTTAGTAGAAACAAACCTTTTCATTTCATCCTCACCCTATTTAAACTCATATCATTCCCCTCCCCCACAACGAGCCCAAGAACGAGAGCGAACAAAAATATGGATAAACTCAAACTTCCCCCCCCCCGAGAGTGTGGATCACTACTGTTGTTTCCTTCCCCTCCCCCTCAGCCAGAAAATACATGCATACGGTGCTCGTTATGTTGAACTAACAGACCCAGTCTCGTTGGCATGTGCGCGCTATTACTCTATATCAGAAGGCGTCGAGGACACGGCGGTCGTTCTTGGAGAGGGATGGGACAGCAACTCCCTGCCATTGGTGCACGAGGCAGCAATCGTCCCTCGCCATCTTCAGGGCGTATTCAACGGCGGTGTATAATAACGACATAGGCTCACGACGGCGTATCAGGCAGAGAGACATAGTATTCATAGCTTTCACCAACAGCAGGAACATAGATTAGTACCGCGCATCGCGAGCAGCCAAGTCTTGGATGAGTAGGTTCACCGGTAGATAGTACTGATGGTCGAAGGGGCTGCGAAGGCACCATCACTCAGCGAGTGTATGCAGGCGGGTTGGGGTCGTACATCTCCAGCTTGGTCGGCTCTGATCCGCCGACGGGAGCATACGCCGAGCTGCCGCCGCCATAGCCCGAGTTGGCGGCGAGCGGTGCGCTGGAGTATCCGTCGTATGGCATGGAGGTGGCTGGGTTGTTAAAATCACCCTTGCCGGAGCTCGCCACCGTTGTGATGGTACGGGGATGGTGGGCGGCAGGAGCGCCGGTCACATGAGGCTGGTGAGGAACATAGGCGTCTACCGGAGGCTGAGGCATGCCGGAAGCAGACTGGACGGGCACGAGCGCAATGTCCTGCGATGGCACTGATGGAGGGGCTCCGTTTGGTGTATAGCTGTTGCTGTGGGCTGGGGCGTACATCGGAAGAGGGTTTGGGGATATCGGATTGGGCTGGAACGGGGCCGAGGTGTCATACTTGCCACTTGGCAGCCGGTTGGCGGACTGGTCAAAGGTCGGGTTGGCGGGTTGATAGGCGAACTGGTTACCGGGCTGGTTGCCGAACTGGTTGCCGAACTGGTTCGAGGGTGGGTTGGCGGACTCGTTGAGGATCGGTATGGGCTTGGATCGCCGAGAGCGGTAGACGAGGAAGCCGACAATGGCGATCACAGCCACGGCACCGGCGGCACCTCCCGCGATGGCGCCAATAGGCAAGCTGGAATCGCTGCTGTCGGAAGAGGAGGGAGACGAGGCCGGACCAGATGCAGGAGCCGAACCAGGAACAGGAGCAGGAACAGGAACATGACTCGATGTAGCAGTTGAACCAGGGGCGGGGACGACCCTAAATGTCGCAGTTGTGCCAGGGGCGGGGACAGGGCCAGCTGCAGTAGTTGACGGTGAAGCGACGCTGCACTGCGTAGGAGTCCAGGTGGACGGGAACGAGAAGGTGCAAAAGTTGCTGCTGTCGCCAAAGAACAGGTCGCGGCAGGAGACATAGGGCTGGCCGGCGACAACACCAACGACGCAGGCAAAGTTGTCGTCTGTCGTGGCGCACGGGCTGATGGCTTGGTCCGAGAAGCTGCATCCGTTGAAGTTGCAGCACATGCGGGCGAGCAGGCGATGCTGCGAGTCCGAGGCCATCAGACTCTGGGCGCTGGTGATGTATTGGGGGGACACGCCGATGCAGTTGCCGGCGGTGAGGGTGCTGGTGGGGATGGTGCAATCATAGAAGCCCGGCTGGCTGCCTTTGACGCAGATCTGATTGACGCAATAGGTCTGGCTCATGGCGGGCGGGACGATGGATGGAGCTGTCGTGTGGGAGCAGAGTCGACAGGATCGTCGGCTGGACGAGAGCCGAAACCTTGGAGAACCGAAGAAACAGCGGGGAGACTAAGTAACCTTCGAGTAGACGATGTATCATCGAGGAGATGAACAAACAGCGAGGGAGAAACGCTTCTCTGACAAAGCAAAGAAATGGCCAAAGCGCGGGGCGTTCATGCTGCCGGAGGCGAGGGAGGGAACAAAAACTGGGCAACAAGAGGGACAACTAATCCGGCGCCGTGCGCGCATGGTTTTTTCGTACATGGTTTTCGCCCGTGTGGTGAGGGCTTTGTCGCTGGAAGGTGGATCGTTTGTCCCACGGCTTGACTTGCAGTAACACGGCGACATGGGACATGTCCAACCCGGGAGAGCCACCGTCCAACCCGAGAAAACCACCGTCCAACCCGAGAAAGACATGTCCAGCGCCCAGGGGACATGCCTGACACTGAAGAAACATGCTCAACACTCAGGAGACAGTCCGGGGGCACTTTCTCTGTCCGTGACGAGACAACAGCGCACATCCAAGGTCATCGCCACCACGGCTTCAGCCCAGCCCCACAGCCCCCAGAGCCGCGCCCCGCACCGGATTTTCTTCTCTTTCTTTATTGTGCATTAGTCATCAGGGTCCCCGGCATCTCGTTTCTGGGGTCCCCGCACCGGATGTGTGTGCGCCTTTGATCCGTCGCCTGGGCTGTGCGGGGGTGTTGTCAACCAATCCCACGCGTTTCGCACACCCCGGCTTGTGATGCAGTTGTACCGGGCTGTTCCGCCTTCGCAGCACAACGGTGGCAACAAGCAGTGCGGCAACAGAGTGTCTGGTTGTGGGTGGTCTGGGTCCGGTCACACACACAGCGTTTGGTATCAGTCATCCCGGCAGAACATGACTACATCTCCAAACATATCCATACAGCCCCCTAAAAGTACACCTCGGAAACAGAAAAATATCCATACAGCTGCCTTCGCCTTGTCCCATGCGCTCAAAGCGGGCAAAGCCCAAGGCGGCGATGTACCTCGCCTCTGGGATTTAAATGCCACCACTTCCGCTCCCACCATCACAACCACCACTACCAACTTCCACCTCTTCGACCAGTACCACCAACATGCAGTTCAAGCTCTCCTGCCTCGTCGCCCTCGCTGCTGCCTCGGCCGTCCAGGTCCAGGCCCAGACTACCTCCGTTGGTGCCCAGCTCTGCACATCAATTGGAATGTGTATCAAGAGCACGACCACCGGCAACTACTGCTACGACGATATCGCGCAGAGTGCCCAGGCCCTGGCCACCACAACCGACCCAACCGCCGCTGCCAAGATCCTCTGCACCCAGTGCTACCACGATGTGATCGTCTGGTTCCAGAACAACCCCACCGCTGGCGGCACTTCCGCAAGCCAGTTCCAGGGCATCATTACTCAGGTCAACACGATCTGCGGCGCCAACTTCCTGAGCGGCAACTCGACTGCCTCCCCCACCACCGGCTCCGCTCCCACCGGCTCCGCTCCCACCGGCTCCGCTCCTGCCAGCTCCCCTACTGCCAAAAGCTCCCCTACTCCCAAAAGCTCGGCCGACACCTCCAAGCTCTCGCTCGGTGCTGTCCTTGTCGGCGGTGTTGCTCTTGCTGCCATGATGTTCTAATCGTCGATGAATATCGAGCCATCTGCCTCACCCTGTACATGTTCTATGATTGGCATCGTAAGCCCTCCTATATGTCCCATGTACTTTTATATATCTCCCTGTCAACACACACAGCAGCTATTGCTTGCCAATACATATGTTTGTTGTCAAGTCATCCGTTTGCAGCTTCTTGCCTTCGTCGCTCCCACGCGGCAAATCTTGTTGCATTCTCAAGTGGTGTGGCTCAGCCCGCCGCTGTACCCGAATCCTTTGGGTCCAAACTTCTTCCCATAACATGAGCGACAGAAGATGGCGCTGTCTCGTTCGGCCATCGACGACGAGTCCAACGTCCGGTTGCATTCGCTGTTGGCCGTCCCCCATCCCGTTGTGGCAAGGACATGACACCGCGAAACCAATACCGACAGCAAGATCCATTGGCAGTCAGCGCGAGCTCTGTCAGTGATTTCTGCTCGTGAGCGACAGCACTTCGCGGCCATAACTTGCAGATGCGAACGAGAGCACTCACGAGCGCAGGAAGCAAGACTTGTGGTACTTTGTGTTTCCAGGGCCAAGCGCCTGCTCGGCAAAGTATACGGCCTTTCCACAGCGAGGGCATATGTCGGTCGAGCCAAATTTGGGCTTGGTGCTTGGTGCAGCTGAAACAGAAGCTGCCATGGGTGCTGCTGTCGGTGGTGCTGCTGGTGGTGGTGCTGGTTCGGCAGAAGCAACGGTGCCCGTCCCTGGTTCGGCAGTGCCCTGGCCCTGGTTGGACTGGGGCTTGCCTTCACAGTGGAGAAAAGTACCACCACCGCAGCCGCCGTATCCTGGCCCCATCACACGAGACAACGACCGTCAAATATCAATGAAATGCTTGCCGACTCTTGCGCGGGCTTCTTCATTGAGTCTCCATGTCCGGCGAACCCCATCGGCCGAGCCAAAAACTCTCCCAGGCTTGATCTGACCCCATGCACCAGGCAATTGAATACCGTCACATGTCTCTCAAGACCCATCAGAGATCAGGACTGGATGTCTCGTCGCAGGTCCGATGGCCTCACCTTTGGGACCAAAGAGCTTGCCATAGCAGGACTTGCAGTAAATCTCTCCGGCACTTTCAGTCAAAGTGGTGGACTCGAGTCGTTTGCGGCATTCTTGGGCCCAGAGGCGGTGAGCACGACGAAGCAGTAACGGGAGCAGCACATCACAGAGCCCATCGGATTGAATTCGGTTCACGACGCCATCATCGGTCGACGGTATCTATCGCCGGAATCGCATCCCTCACACCCACCTTGCAGCTGAAGCAGCTCTTGTGCCAGGCCGAGCCTGCTCCGATAACCTGAATATCGTGCTCAAGCGCAAACCGCCACTCTTGGCTCCGGCTCGGCTGCTTTACCGTCAGGATGATCGGTGCGGATTGCTCCACTCTCCAAACATTGATTGCCAGTGTTTCATATCCGTACGTCCATCGACAATGCCAAGCACGATCGTCTACCAACGGCCTCACTCTTGAAAACTGAATGAGTACGCCTGTGTATTCATGGTCCAGGATAGGCCCGCAATCGCGTCTGAAATGAGGAACGATGAATAATACTGCACTCTCAGATCACAAGACCCCGGTTCCTGAGGTCCTCGAGGCCATGGCGCGCTTCGGAATAGCCCTGATCAGCAGATCGGCGATACCAGCTGGCGGCCTTCTCGATGTCCTTGGGCAGCCCGCGACCTTCCTCGTAGAAAACAGCAAGATTGTACTGCGCATACATGTTGCCCTGCTCTGCAGCCTTGCGATACCAACTGGCTGCGATGGCGAAATCAGCAGCGACACCATAGCCGTTTTCGTAGCACAGCCCCAGGTTGTTTTGGGCCGTGGCGCTTCCAAGCTCGACTGCCTTGCGATACCATTCCAGAGCTTTGGTATAGTCCCTGACAACACCCCAACCATTTTCGTAGCACCGGCCGACCATATTTTGTGCGTACGAGTTGCCCTGGTTGGCTGATCGACTGTACCACTGGTATTCAGCGGAGTGATCCATGGCCACGCCTCGGCCGCTTCCGTAGCATCGGCCAAGCCAGTACTGGCTTACATCCCGGTCCTGCGAAGCGAGCTTCTCAAAAATCGCAACCGATCGGATTTGGTCCTTTGTTACGCCGAAGCCTCCCATGTAGCAAACGGCCACGAGGTGGGCACATATCCAGTCCCTCTCCGAGCCGATCTCGCACAACCTAAAGAATTGACGGGCGGCAGGCGAGTCCGACGAAATTGGGGTACGCGAGCTGAGGCAGTCTTCCCCAAGGCCAAATGTGACCGTTCGGCTCTGGCGGATGAGCTCGATTGCTTTCGGCTTGTCTGTGGGGGTGCCGCGTCCGCAGTAATGGCACCACCCGAGCATCAATGTGGCGAGAGGTTTCAAGATCGGATCGGTTGATTTCGAAGAGACAAGCTGCCAGCAACTGATCGCCTGATCGTCGCGCTGGCCGACGCCTATTCCGCAAAAGTACAGCCAGGCAAGATGGAAGCTGGCGCCGAGATGCGGTTCGTCGGCAGCTCTTTCAAAAAGCTGTGCAGTCCGCGCCCAAACGGGATCGGCGGCGGGCTTCTCAAAGGACAAGATTTTCCCAATTTGGACATATGCATCCAAGTCGTCGGAGAGAGCCCGACGCATGACCAAGCTTGGGATTTCAGGGGCAGAGCCAAGTTCAGCCGCTAACAGCTTCAGCACACCGGGATTCGAGAGGATGCCGTTGTCCGGGGAGTCGGGTGAGTTCCCAGTCCGATAATGCAGGTATTCGATCACGGCGCGGGCGATAGTGAGTTTATCTCCGTCTGAGGTCTGATACAGGGATGGAGATGAAGACGAGGACGGGGTCGGGGATGGAGGCGGCGGTGGCACATAGTCCCGATAGGGCTCAAGCGCTTTGAGGACGATGCTGAATGCCGGACGCTGGGCCGGATCCTGGTGCCAGCAGCACTCTATGATGGCCCAGACATCATCGGGGATCCCGTCGAAACGCTTGGGACGACTACCTCGGGAGATCTGCCGCTCAACGATGCGAGGACGCAGTGGGGTCCCGTCGTTTGCGATCCAGGTTGGCTTGCTATCATTCAGAAGCTCGTAAAGCAGAATGCCAAAGGCATAAACATCTGTCTTCTTTGTCGTGCCCGAGGGCTCGTCGCCGTCGAGCATTTCCGGAGCCAGGATTCCAAGATCTCCGGACATGGTGTCGGTGAGACGGACCTGCACAGACGACGACGACGTGTGCTTGGTGCGCGAGAGTCCAAAGTCCGAGATGACTGCGACAAAACTCTCATCGAGGAGTATGTTTCTGGTTGTCAGGTTGCCGTGGATGATGTTGCTTCCGTGCAGATAGGCCATGCCCGAAGCAACTTGGTGGGCCAAGTACAGCTTTTCGTTGAGGGGGCAGGCGGACTCGGGGTCCGAGACGTGTGTTCGGAGGGTACCGTTCGGCATGAACGGGGAGACCATGAAGGGCCTTTCGGCCGCATCGCAGGCGCCCACCAAAGTAAGGACGTTGGCGTGCCTGAGCTTGTGCCAGATATCAATCTCTCGACGGAACTCGGCAATCTCGCTCTCGGTGTAGCTGCACAAGAGCTCTTTGACAGCAACCTCGGATCCAAAGTAGCGTGCCGTATAGACCTCGCCAAAGCCGCCACGGGCAATCGGCTTTGCGGAGCGATCGGTGATTGTGTTGGCATCGATGCGCCACCGCTCATTCTTCATCGAGCGAGCAACCTGGGACTGGGACTGGAGCAAGTGCAGGAGTGGGGCAACGACTCGCTCGACGATAGGCTGCGGCGCCCCGTCCTCACCAGCCAGTCCAAGCAGGGCACTAGTTGCCTGGCGGATTCTCCAGGCTTGACTGTCGATCGCAATATCAAACTTGCTGAAGACGGCGGTGCTGTTTTGCTCGAGAAGCTGCACCGCCTCGTCGATGAAGGCTTGTTCCTGAGTCTCATCCGCACGCATGGCCACGAGCAAATGGGACTCGTCGAGCTTCAGGGCACTGGGGAGGGAGAGTGTATGCGCAATACTTTCCCAGTGCGAATCGAGCTCGCGATAAAACAGTTGAACGGCCTCGCGGGATTGGCTGGCCTTGATAACCCGCTCGACCTTGGGATGTTTGTGGTTCTCGGTGACGTAGTCACCAATACGTGCGTAGAGATTCTGCAGACGTGCGAGGTGCGGGGCAAGCGTTGGTGGTGCATCGATTTGAGCCTCGGCGAGGGTCTGAAGGACCTCGAGCGAATGGTTCGAGAGGCATGCCCACGATGTTTGGTTCTCTTGCACTTGCTTGGCGGCATCGAAGGCGAGCAGGGCGGCATTCAGGACAGGGCCCAGCGAATCGCCGCCGTGGCACTGAACAAGGACAGCAATGCTTGTCAAGGCAACAGCAACGTCGACAACCATACGTCCGGCGGGCAGGTCGAGGAGCAGATGGAAGGCTGAGGGGGGAGACACGGGCGACGCCCAAACCACAGACAAGAATGGACTCTGGCCAATCAGGGCTGGGTGGTGGGTGCGACCAGAGCCACCAAAAACGGATGCCGTGCGACTGTCGTGATTCCGAATGATATGCTGGCTGGGGCGAATGATGTGCCCGGAGCGAGGCTGTATCTGGCTCCATGGGGCAGTCATGCAAACATCATCAACTCTACTCCACAGTGCAAAGGCTATGCCACCAGTCCCGCTGAGATTCGTCCGGCGCTTCTATTAGTCCCACCACTATCACCACCAGACGAATAGATGCTTCAACCAAGCCGAACATGCCCCTCTCTTGCTCGACAATGACGTCTGGATATCTCTGCACGTTTTGAGGGACTATATGCATAGTATACGACGGACACACACACAGAGAGAGAGAGAGTCGCAGCCCGGTGAGGCTCCTGCTCAATCTCACACCTTCAACGACAGATTCGAGATGGGTGCGGTTAGGGTCGCGAGGAGGCAGCGAGTGGGAAATCGAGTCTTTACTCGGACTCAGTCTGACTGGTTGACGCAGGTTTGCTCGACGATGTTGGCCGGCTCGGCGATGCTGGCTGGGTGGACGCCGCTTTTGTGGACGGGCTCTGGGCTTCTGGTGCGGATTCCGGCGGGTGGTAGGTGGCAACGGAAGCTTTGGCGCCCTCGGGATTTGCTTCTGCAGGAGGCGCCCGGCTGGTGGTGGCCTGAGCAAGACTGCTCTTGTAAGACGGGCACCGCTCCAGCGTGGGATGCTGTGCGGATGGATCCGAGGCGTCGTGCGGAGCCAGTTTTCTCATTGGCACAAGACCATGCCTCTCTGTGGTGTCGTTGCGGGCCTGAAACAAAAGCAAAGATTGCAGCAATGAGTCGATGGCCCGAGCAAGCGAGATAAGAAAGCATTCTGTGCATATCTGGAGGCGAGCGGGACGAGTGCAAGAGCTCTCGCAGCATCTCCTCGACTCGTCTCTGAAACACCGTCAGCGCACACGCGCTAAGCTGTGAAGCCTCCACATCCTCTTCGCACACATAGGGGGCCTGCTTGCGGTTCCGGCCACGCTAATGCTGCGGATTCAGTCGCCCAGATGGGAGTGACACCGCCGCATCAGTCACAGCCTTGGGGCTAGGGCGGGCGAGACTGTACCTGTCCCCAGGTCTCGTTGACGAGGTAGAACACAGTGACCACGTCGCCGACATTCAGAGTCAGCTCCGGCGAGCCTTTCTGAGGGTCGTGCGATTCGATGACCCTGAAGGGTGGATATCCGGGGTTGGCGGCCGAATTGAAGGGCGGGTAGATGTAGTCCGAGTTCGAAGAGGCCATGTAGCTGTTGCGCGAGTATTCCGTTGAGGACTGGACCAGAGACTGCGGTCGGTACTGCAAAAAGCCGGGTGGATCGGCCACGGATGTATACGAGATCGGGCGGTCGCTCTCGGCACCGCTGCTGACGGCTTGGGACGTCCGGGGTTGGCCGTATGCATTAAGGATCGAGGCGGTTAGATCCACGTCGCGGTCAGAAGCGCCAGAGGGCAACGATGCCGAGGGAGGCTGGGCACCATCTTGATTAGCAAGCTCGAGAGTCTCGAGGATGGCAGGGGGTTTCTTCTGCAGAGCTTTTCGCCGCTTAGTGATCACGACGGCGGCAATGATTGCAGAGATCACGACTGTGGTGGGAAGCACACGAGCAGGTCAGCGATCCAGAGCATGCGAGCATGTCAGCAATTCTGCCAAGGGCACTCAATCAGCTGAAGAGACAGCCGAAGCCGGGAGGTGTGGGATGCACCCTGCCATTCGCACACATGCTGCAGGACTCACCGAGGCATCCAACAACAATGCCGGCAATGAGACCCGCGTTGCTTGGGGAAGAGACCGGGGCAGGAGCGGGCCCGACGGGCGAGCCGCCGCCAGGCTTGGTGCCGTTAGCAAAGGCCGTTGGGATGGCAGCCAGAACGGAAGGACCAACGGACCAGCCGACGAAGGACTGGCTGGTACTGTTGGGCGCAGGGTGGCTGCATGCGCTATTGATGCCGAGCTGAGCGGACGTCGGGCCAGCAAAGCACGAGGAGCAGCCCGAATCGAGGCAGCCATAGTTGGTCAGGACCGCATTGCTGTTTGCGTCGCTGGTTTTGACGGTGTAGACAAAGAGGTTGGAGTCGATTTGGGTGCAGCTACCGTAGACGGGCACACGGATCGCCCAGGCAGCCGGGGTGTTGCAGTTGGGATCGACGTAGTAAGTGCTGTAGGCAAACAGGGTGGTTTTGAAAGACGGGCTGAGGCTACTGTTGCAGCCCAAGGCAAGCAAGCGAGAGGGTTAATACGAAAAACCGCTGCGAGTGGCAGATGCAAGCGAGTCCGTATGCAAGCGAGTCCGTATGCAAGCGAGTCCGGATGCGCATTCATGCATCTGTGGACGAATGGGCAGGTCCATGCAGATAGGGTATGTGCAAATAACCAAAAAAGCAAATGGAGCGGGGATGTCGCTTGGGGCCAAGCGATCTCGGCGGCCACAACTTACTCCTTGGATGTGTAGTCGCTCGGGGTGACGCCGTACCAGGACGACCCACAAACATCGGCATCAAGGGCTGGGGCCGTGGCGCTGTTGTAGAGCTTGCAGGTGGAGGCGTCGCATGTGGACGAAAGACAGGTATAAGTGGTGCGGGCCTGGGTGGTGGGATCGATCGAGTCGTATTCGAACTGGGTCGGATCGTAGCTGAAAAAGTGGCTGCAAAAGTTGGTGCGGAAGACAAAGTCGCCGAGGACGCTTGCTCGCTGGGCGACCGAGGAGATGAACCGGCTGCACTGCGGGAGAGAGTAGCTCTGGTTGACGCCGTAGAAGATCTCCCAGCCATTGAAGGAGCTGCTCGAGTTGATGGGGACGACGGCAGGGGTCGACATGGCCGCGGGCGGTGCGGGGAGAGTGCGGGAAAGGGTGGATGCTTGGGCTGCTGTTGGTCAGGAAAGGCAGAGCAAGAGGAAGCGGACAGGCGCTATGAGGAGCAAGCAAGACAAGACAAGACAAGACAAGACAAGACAAGACAAGACCAAAGCCGGACGAACAGCAGCGCGGCCCGAGTCCAGAGCGGGATGCAAAGGCAAGATGAGAAGGGGGGCTGGCGGGCGGCAGGACGGCCGTTCGGGAACGAAGGCGAGCGCAGAGGATGCACGCAGGAGCGGGTGGCTGGAGAAGCAAGGAACGACCGCGGAGTGGACGACGGGATGGTGGGATGATGGGACGGGGTGGAGGGTGTTTGCGGCCGATGCTTGCAGACGGTGTTCACAATTGATATTCGCACTTGATATTCGCACTTGATATTCACAATTGATATTCGCGACCAATGTCCGCGGTTGATGTTCGCAGACGATGCGTATCGTCGGTCGCTTGGCTCTCGAATGCAGTCGCGGAATAACGGGAGGCCACAGCCACTGTGTGTGTGCTCTGTCCAACTGCTTGCCAACTCTGTCGCGCTGTGTCGCACGGATGTGCCATCTCGTTCCTTCTGTGTCGCTGTATCCGCCCTGTGTCTCTGTATCCCACCCGGCTCAAAAGCGCCGCGGCTGTGTTTGCTTGTGTCCTACATCGCCGCTGCACGCTCTGTGCGGCGTGTCCAGCCCGGCGCCACCCGGCCCGTGACTCACACCTTGCCCCACCCAACACGCCAACACCGACCCGCCACCCGCCAACACCGCCCCATCTCGTGCCCACACGCGCATCCCAGCGCCTCGGCAGATCCAAGCTTCTGGCCACAGCCACAGCCACAGCCACAGCCACATCCATATCCATATCCATCTCGATGACGGCACCGTTGCCTGTATTCATCCAAGGCCCCAACACACACGCGGCCTCGTCATGCATCAGTGCTTGTTGATTGCACAGCTGCTCAGGCTGGCAATGTCCGTGCTCGAGCACGCCAGTCCATGCACTTCCTTCTCGAGCCGCATGAGCGCCAGCATGAACCCAATGTTGGGGCACACACCGGGCCGCAGTTGCTTGACGTGCTCGTAGGCATCCTTCAGCAGCATCTTCTCGCCCTTGATGAGATATCCAATCACTGCCGTCGCCGATCGAGACCGACCGGCCTGGCAATGAACGAGTATCTTGGCATCCTTGTTGGCGGCCTTTGCATCCACTGAGTTGGTTGTCGAGTTGATTGTCGATTGCCAAAATGTAGACCACAGGGCTGCGTGAGTCCAAGTTTGCACCCACCGCACAGACAAGCCACGAACCAACTCAACTCTACTCTACTCCGTTTGTACATCAGTTCCTCCACAAACACACATCCAATGACAAACCGCAGTTCCCGCCCAGCGAGCGAGCTCCCAGCCCCTGCTCCGTGACTGATGGCCTGTCTCGTACCGATAAACTGTAAGGCCTCCTTCATAGGGGCCTCGGCGTCCTGTTCCGCGCTGTCGTGCATCTTGATGTGGTGGTAGTGCAGCGTCCGGCCGTGGGATAGCTCCTTGGCGACTTTGACCTCTGCCGCCATGTTGAGGACGTGCGTAACTCCAAACCTTTGCAGTTGCGTAACGCAGTCGTTCGACTGAGGCAGTGCGTCCGAGCCTAGAAACAAGAACGGCCGAATCTCTGTTATCGGTGGCATTGGCGCCGGTTGCTCCGATTCATCGGGGCTCGGCAACTCCGGCGGCGCCGCTCGTGTCGATGTGGCAAGGTCCGGCTCCGAGAGTACGTTGCCGGCTCGCAACGGCGTCCCCTTCTCCAATAGCGCACGGAGAGGGGTCGAGCCGAACGCTCTGTCCTTGGTTGGCGTTGTGTCGATCGAAAAGTTGGAAACCTTGCGGGTACTAGGGTGCCGTATCGGCGACGGCCGCGAGGCCGACACGGCACTCTTCACCAGCGGCGACACAGCATCCGTTCGAATCGACTCGGGCTTGCTCGCCGCCTTGACCTTGAGCTCCGTCGGAGCTGTGGCCGCAATGGCTCCAGAGGGGATTCGTATGTCCGTAGTTTGCACCCCGGCCAGGACCGAGTTGTGGACCACAAACGGATGGCTGCCCGCAAGCGTCACAAAGGCGTTGAAGCCGCCCTCGAGGTACACGAGCTGGACCACCTTCCCATTCGGAAGCACCATCTCCGAGCCCGGCCCCCGGCCCTGCGACAGCTGCACGAGGCTGATCTCCTTCTCCAGGATCGAGATGAGGCCCCAAGAGTCAGACGACTGATCACGGTTCATGTGGTCGTCGTACACTAGCATCCAGGGCTCGCTGCTCAGGGCACCTTCTTGACGCCACTTTTCGTAGTCTTTCCGCGACTGGTCCGAGCCAAGAAAGTTGGCCATCTGGAAGCTGGAGATTGACCCACGGCTGAATCGCTTGAGCATGATCGGCGGAAGATACAGGTTAACCGATCCGGAAATCCTCCGCTTCTCATACTCGGCTGATGGACGCATATCCACAAACAACACAGCCGCGTTGGCCGGGAACTCAAATCCATCGCCACTGTCGTCGCGGCTCGGCGAGCGACCGGGTGAGCGGGAGCTGTGCTGGTGACGATGGTGATGGTGGTGGTGATGGTGCTGGTGGTGCTGGTGCTGGTGCTGATGATCGCGGTGGTGTTCCTCTTGTGCGGACACTGGCGGTGCTGCTGGTGCTGCTGGTGCTTGCTGTAGGTCGAGTTCGTTAGATTTGTCACCCAAACGACTTTCGGAGCCATGCTGCCCGACCACCACTTCGGTTGGGTTGCCCCACACTTGGAGCGCTGCCGGATCGGTCCCAGAGCCCTTGGACTGACTGTGTCCCCTCACTCGGGTTGGTGAGTGCAGAAACTTCAAGACATTGGCGGCACTGATACGCTGGAGAGTGGCCGCGGGCTTCTTGGAATCGGATCCTCTCTCACGGCCCGAACCCCAGGACATGAGGCCTTCATTTCCCGGTGACCCCTCTGGTGTGGGCTCGTGACGGTCCTCTGGCTCTAGCAGATCATCGGATGACTGAATACTGGACGCCGACGCCTTCAGGTCCACAATCCGCTCTTTGCTCGTCAGGTTTCTATCTGTTTGAACCGATGCAGCACGGTGTTTCATCGAGAGTCCGGTTTCGATCATTAGCAATTTGTCGGCCACCACCATCACCCATAGCAAGAGACTCGGTGTGATAGCACAGCGGCAAATAATCAGGGGTGGCTGGGTGGGCGCAGGGTTGCTGTATAGCATTCTCTCAAACGATATGGCGCTACTTTCATCCCTAGTGCGAACCCAAGCTGCTCTTGCCTCCAACCGATTCCCAATAGAAGCATTCGGCAAGCTCAAATCGCATGTGTCCTCACCTAGGGACTTGCTGGGGGCCACACGCTCTTCTTCGGAGGCCGAGCTAGCTTTGGAGGATGAAGTGGGAGATCGGAATCGGCCCGGGAGATGCTCGCGCGAGCCACCATGCGCGAAATACTGATAAAAGTGCGGGGTGGGCTCCTTGACAGGCGATTCAGAGGCAATATCCTTGTTCTCCGAAGACTTGGAGCGGATCCGAAAGGACGACTGTGCGCCCGGTCCTGACGCTGATGCTGATGCTGATGCTGATGCTGATGCTGATGCTGATGCTGATGCTGATGCTGATGCTGATGCTGATGCCGATGCCGATGCCGATGCCAATCCTGATGCCGATTGTATGTGCAGCGTCTCGAGAGTTGCCGAGAGCAACTCAGCCGAGCGCGAGGCCAAGTCAGATGAATGCGACGACAGCCGCTTGACC
Organism: Polychytrium aggregatum; assembly: GCF_025602895.1. NCBI lineage: Eukaryota > Fungi > Chytridiomycota > Chytridiomycetes > Polychytriales > Polychytrium > Polychytrium aggregatum. Next base: position 112,481 of record NW_026516323.1, on the reverse strand, counting down.
TCATGCTCGCTGCCGCTCGGAACGAGCTTCTCCTTGCTGCTCGAGTGCGGAAATGGGCTCGGGGGGACTCCAGCGGTCGTCGCCGAGCCCAGGGCCGGTCGGTCTCGCATGGCTGCCTTGCACAGCACAGGTCACGTCTCACGGCAACTTCACGTCGACGGGGTATGTACCCAAGTGCTCCACGACAGGAATGCAACAGCTATGGAAGTTGAGTCCGTTTGGAGGAGATTACGGATCAAGTTACCGGGTAGCGGTGCAGGAACAGTCCCAGTCGGTGGGTACGGCTCAATATCGGGAGCGAGCAAGTCGTGGGAACAGGAGGGACTCGGCTTGGTGCCAAAAGTTGATGCGCTCGCCAGGATACGAGTGCGCAACTGAAGATTGCTCAAGTATCTGGCAAAACAACTCAGCAGTGAGTGTCGGTGCTGATGGCAATGGCGCTGATGGCAATGGCGCTGATGGCAATGGCGCTGATGGCAATGGCGAAGCGGATGTGCACGGCAGTGGAGATGCAGTGTTGGGCGTCGTGAGAAACGCTGGGTGGCCGGTACAGGGGAAGTCAGCGCCGCAGATTACCTCCTTGGACGGCGTGTCGGGAGAGATAGTTGCAGTAAGGATTACTACCGGGTGCCCTGCGGTGCTCGCAAAGGCTCGCAAATGCTCGAAGGGCAGCCGAGGGAGGAAAAATGGAAGGCCGCCGAGCCAGGCGAGCTGACGAGTATGCTCGAATCAAGACTCAAGCAAAAGAATAGCCCGAACGCCTCCCCCACCGTTCCAAGAAAGCCTCCCTCGAATCATACACGATGCCCAGATCGCCTCTTGCACGCGCCAGGGATTGTCTACCAGCCCAGTTCTGTCTGCGAGCACCGGCGAGGAAATCTGGGTCGATCCACCGACCACCATATCGAGCTCACACGCCGGGTATTGATCATTTAGAGGCACGTGTGTGTGTGTGTTGTGGCCATTGGAATTGCAGTGCGACACCAATTCACTCAGACAGCATTTGTCGTTGTCGGATCATATCATGCAGCCAAATGGGTCGAGTCATCCTTGGGCGTCCCTCCCTCAGCGCCGCCCCAAGAGTCCAGTACGATCCCACAATCGAGCCTCTGCGGTCGGCATCTCATCGCCCAGGTCCACCACAACGGCGCGTGTGTCGATCACCGTCCAAGCCACACAAGCCACACGGGCAGTTCACGTGTTGAGGTGTCCCGTTTCGGAATGGCCGCCGATATCTGCCGCTGGGCGTGGCGGCATTCTTGGATCTCCCCTTCATTTCGCTGTCAACGGCATTTACAGTCAACATGGTAACGACCACACGATCGACGCATGGACGCATGGACGCATGGACGGACGGATAGATGGATAGATGGATGGATAGATACTTGCACAGATGGATGGATGGATGGATCGACGGATAGATGGATGGATAGATGGATGGATGCGCACGATACCACCCGCAGCGCTCTCGAAGCAACCCCGCTGACCGATCGTCTCGCTGCCCGTCCCAACAGTCCGCAGCCAGACCCGCCATCTCTGTCTACTCTGACGCCGGCAGCAACAAGGTCGTCGACACCGTCCCTCTGCCCGCTGTCTTCAAGGCCCCCATCCGTGCCGATGTCGTGAACTTTGTCCACACCAACCTGGCCAAGAACAAGCGTCAGGCTTACTCCGTCAACGTCGAGGCCGGCCACCAGACCTCGGCCATCTCGTGGGGTACCGGTCGTGCCGTTGCCCGTATTCCCCGTGTCTCTGGCGGTGGAACCCACCGTGCCGGCCAGGCTGCCTTTGGCAACATGTGCCGTGGCGGTCGCATGTTCGCTCCCACCAAGACCTGGCGCAAGTGGCACGTCAAGACCAACCAGAACCAGCGCCGCTACGCCACTGCTTCTGCTCTTGCCGCCACTGCCCTCCCCTCGCTCGTCCTCGCCCGTGGCCACAAGATCGAGCAGATCCACGAGATCCCCCTCGTCATCTCGGGTGGTGTCGAGTCCATCAAGAAGACCAAGGACGCCGTCAAGCTCCTGAAGGCCATCAACGCCTACTCTGACATCGAGAAGGTCATCAGCTCCAAGAAGCTCCGCGCCGGTGTTGGCAAGCTCCGCAACCGCCGCCACCGCCAGCGCCGCGGTCCCCTCGTCGTCTACAACACCGATGACGGCATCGTCCAGGCCTTCCGCAACATCCCCGGCATTGAGCTCGTCAATGTTGCCCGCCTCAACCTCCTCCAGCTCGCCCCCGGTGGCCACGTCGGTCGCTTCGTCATCTGGACCCAGGGCGCCTTTGAGCAGCTCGACTCGATCTTTGGCACCGAGACCGAGACCTCCCAGGTCAAGAAGGACTACATCCTCCCCCACTCGATCGTTGCCAACACCGATCTTGCCCGCATCATCAACTCTGATGAGATCCAGAGCGTCGTCCGTGCTGCCCACGAGAAGCACACCAAGCGTCCCTTCACCCAGCGCAAGAACCCCCTCAAGAACGTCGGTGTTCTCGTCCGCCTCAACCCCTACGCCCAGACTCTCCGCCGCCGCGAGATCCTCGCCGAGCAGGCCCGCAAGGAGGGCAAGGTCACCAAGGTTGCCAAGAAGAAGGTCGACAACAAGACCTTCAAGAAGATTCTCCTGGACAAGGCCCTCTAATTGCCTCTGCCACCGGATGGTGTAGCGTCAGAATAATAAATCAGATCGCGGTCGAAATGAATGGCCCAACTCTGGATCCTCTGGTGTCTGACATTGCGTGCTGTGGCGAATGGTGGATCTCTTTGAATGCGATCTGAGGGCGAGCGGCCTTCAAATAGTCTTGCATGCGAGTCATGGATGCCACCCCCCGATTCTGGATCAACAATAGCCCAGCTCCAGGCCCTGTACTGCTTTGCGTACATCGCATCTAAGAGTATATTCGATCAAGCTCGCCAACTACGCCATGTTCTGTTCCAATTGGTGGCTGGTTTTGGTTGCTAGAACGAAAGTTCATCCTGCGTGTGTTTCTCAGCAGAATCATACTCCACGTTCAGCGAGCCGATGCGGTGCACGGGCTTCGGATAGGGAATAGGGCCCTTCGGCCCTGTCGGTTGACAGGAGCCGCTGGTCGCAGGGAACAATGTGCCGTACTCTGCTGGCCGCTGGCCATGGCCCGCATCGGCATAGTAGGCGAGTGCGTTGCCGTTCACCATCGGCACAAGCATCGGGCTTTGTGAGGGGAAGCTTGCGGGCATCACTGGTACTGTCGGCTGCCAGCGGCCGGCCAAATCAGCAGGGGAACGCTGCAAGATGTGGGGTGGCGAGCCCTTCTTCTTCTTGCGCAAGGCTTCTTCGGCCTGCTGATGGGCAAGCAGGGAGCCGTGTGTGAATGACGGCGGTGGCTTCAGACCGACTTCGACCATTGGTTGATACTGATACTGCATTGATGTCGCTGTCGTGCGGGAATACATCGACGCTTGATCCCAGCCCGATGTCGTCCCTGTCCGCACGGACATGGTGTCAATGTCGCTTGGGGCCACGCTCCGCTGCGACGACAGCATGAGGTAGTAGGCCTGTGGGTCGGTGTAGAATCCTCCAGTGAAGCCCTGGTGATGGATGTCCTGTGGTTTGGGCGAATAGCCGCCACGATAATGCCGCGGCGACGGTTGCGGCATCAGCGAGGCTGGTGATTTGGGCGGTCGTCGTTTGGATGACGAGTGGCTCCCAGCCTCTGAGCTGGCGTACGCAGTTGCGGCGCTGACGAGTCGGTGAGAAACAGAGCCTGGGAGGACGAGCGTTGGGGTCTGGAGTGGCAGTTTACTTGGCTTATCGACCGGTCCAGCGGCCGCACGCTGCATCGCCTGGTGCTGGTTGCGCTCCAAAATGAGCTGCAGCGGCACACTGGACTCTCGATGGCTTGAGCTGCCCCCCAGATCAAGCGAGCTTCGGTTGAGTCTGGGTGCCTTTTTCTTCCTCCTTGCCTTGTCCTTTTTCACTTTCGGCTCCGCCGGAGTACCAATGCCTCCTCCTGTCCGCTCGGAAGGCACTTGCCCATCTGTATGTGTCGTTGCACCATCTCTTCCAGAGACAGCAGCTCGACCCAGCCGCGATACAGCCGGCAGTGTATCTTGAGCGACTGATCTCGACTCTTCTCGATCCTTCGGCATCACTGTCGCCTCGGCCGGCGTGTTCTGAGTTGCAGGACCGTGACCGAGCCGAGTCTCCAGCTGGACTTTGGATGCAGGTCCCACGACTTGATCGGCAGCAGACACATCTACCACGGTGGTGTGAATGGCGGTCGCCGGTGCAGCATGCGCTGAGCGATCGGTATCGTGCGGCGGTTCGCCCAGTGCTTCCAGCGCTTCGTCATTGAAGGCAATGCTCAGGGCGTGCCGCCGATTCTCAAATAGAATGTCGTCGTCGTAGTGCCTCCGCTTTGATTTTCTCGCACTCCCCTGGCGGGTGAGAGTATGTCGCCGCTCGAGCCGTCGGCCAATGTGCTGAAAGCGGTCGGATTTGAGCGCCGAATCTCGGTCTGCCAGCACGGTGCTGCGAACAATGGACACGATCGCAGATTTGTGCTCTTGCCCGTGATGCTCGGATGATCCACTCGGTTTCGGCCGCCGCTGGTCTCGATCGATTGTTGCAGCCGTCGGATCAGACATGGACCTCATCGGATCGGTGCTGGACAGCAACTTGGCATCGGGAGAAGGCTCGCTGCCATAGGCAAGAATATCTTTTCTCTGAGGCGACTTTGCAGGGCGATGCACTTGATCTACGGGGTTGTGCTCGCTTGGGCGATCACTTTCGGTTCTTGTAGCCCCGTCTGTGTCAGATCCACTTCGCCTTCTGACCATGTCTTCAGAACCAAGCTCATCAGGGTCGGCAGATACTCGGGCGTCGGTCACGGCAACCCAGCTTTGTAGGGGGCAGACCAACACAGACGGGGCGACCTGGTCTCGCAGCGTGAGGAGGTAAGGCTCCTTTTGCTTCAGAGAAGGCTCGATTGGCTGGCGGCCGTACAACGGATGGTCTTCTGTCGGAAATATCAGCCGCTCCACTGTGCCATATGTCGGTGTATCGAGAGCGGCAAGTTGGTGGGCCGGAGAGGGGACTTGCTTAGCTTGAGAGGCAAGTTGCTGGACTGGAGAAGCAAGCAAATCACAATGTTCATGCGAGGTATCCACCGACGAACTTGGGAAGGATTTCGCTGTCTGGGCTTGATGCAAGGCAGCGCCCGCGATAGGAGTGGCCGCCGGAAACTCAACAGACTTGTTCAAAGTCGATATCACCACGGCATGGTCCAGATCGGTCAAGGCAGCATGGACGGCTGGAGGAGGCTTTATGGTCGTGAGGCGATCCGGGACAAGGGTGTCGAGTGTTCTCTGTCCACTTGATGCAGTTTTGGTGCTGCTCGGCTGTGTGTGAAATGGCAGCGGCATGCTTGTTGGAATCGGAGACGGCTGCAGCGATCCGAGGGAGGCACTGCCCACTCCAAGTCGATTTTGATGCATCGATGGGCAGATGGAACTCTCGGACGCAGCGTCGCTCGTGACGCCGGCATCCAGTGCACTGTTGTGTGGTCGGTGTAACTGCTGCTCATGGAAAGGCAGTATGGGCAGATCCGAGTTGCTCATGCCCTGGCCTGTGCTCAAGCGAGCCGGAGTAGCGCGGTGGGAACCTGGAGGGCGGTGGCAACAGTTATTCGGACGGTACATGTGAGCTCACCAAACACCGAAAGCGCAAGGTCTTAGAGCAGACTACACGAGCTCTGCCGTCTCGACACATGTGGCCAGAGTTATGAAATTGCAGCTTCAGATCGGCAATGGAGCGTAATCCAGAGGGCAAGCGCTTCGAGCCGCCATCCACTCCTTCACTAACCTCGAAATGGGGGCCACGATGGTGATTTGAGGCCTGCTTGTCGTGCTCGCCTTTTGTAGATCCACGCCGAAAGCATTAGCAAGGCAACGGTGATGGCCGCGCCGAGGGCTATCCCGATAATGGCTCCAAGCCCAAGACTCGTCGATCCTGTCTGGCTTGCGAGCTGACTAGAGGCAACACAAAAGAGATTGCCGGAGCCGCTGTCGCAGGCGAGGCACTGATTCTGCGAGGAGCTGAAGGATGTTCCGCGTGGGCAGTTGTTCGCCGGGTCTGGGTCGATGGTGCCTGTGGTTATTGACTGGAGATTGCCGAGCAGAGCGTAGTTGACGTTAATCACCCGAAAGAGACCGTTGGCCTCTGCGAGGGTGGACAGCTGCGACGGAGGCTTTGTTTCTTGTGTAAGCAAGAACGTGGCGCTATTGGCAAACGTTGATGTCGAGAGACAGCGAAACGTAGTGGCAACAATCGCATTGGACGAAGGCAGATTATATGGAGAGGCAAGCGGGAAGACGGGCGAGGCTGCCACGGATCGATGCAAGTTCTGGTCGATGGCGAGATAGTATCGTGCGTCCGAGGCCAACGACGAGTTCTGAACCATGGCCAAGAGGCCCTGGAATGACGACGACGAGCTGTTGAACTGGGGGTTGTTGAGGCACGAGAGCCACAGGACGCTGTCGGTTGCCGGAATGACGTTGGCCCGAGAGGCCACAACTCTCAAGGATGAGGTATCAAACATGGCGACACTCAGCCCGGCACCAGTATCGGAAGCCACCAGCGAGAGATACAGGTATGGCCCACAAAGCTTGAGTGAGGATTCCGATGCGTTGGTGGCCGCAATGCTGCCAAAAGGAACCAGCGAGTTGCGAGGAAACGAATAGGTGTGGAGGACCTTGCTGGGTTGGATTGCACTGATCGCACGAAGAAAGTAACTGTCCGAGGACGAGCCGAGCAGGTAGATCGTTTGGGTTGAGACATCGACGGCCATGTCGAGAGCTTGCTCGCTGGTGTTCATCGAGAGGCTCTGTGAAGTACCGATGTGTACTGAACCCGCTGTCAGCAATATCGGAATCTCGGGAGAGACTGCGTCATTGGCAGCGGCGATGCCAACGACTCCGGGTGCAGCATCGGCCCATTCCAGGACCAATGACGGACTGAGAGTGGCGGAGCTGATGGGTGGACTCGAGGCACTGATATTGAAGAGATAGAGGTTCTTGGAGTCCGATCCTTGGAGGGTTTTGACAGAAAAGACAACAGTCGAGGTGGAAGAGTCTGCGGTGGCTGAAACAAAACTGGCGTCTTCGAGCTCATCTGGCGAGCAGAAAGGAATCTGAAAGTATGCGAGCCAGGGTTGCAAGGCAGCAGTGTAAGGTAAGTGATTAGCGCGGGTCGACATAGTGGGAACGCAGTGAGAGGACAGAAACGGTGATCGGGGCATGCAGCCCATTTGCAACAAAACAACACAAGATACGACATGCTTCGCTAAGGCGAGAAAGTGATCTCTCTACTCCACCGCCGTGATTAGCGATCGAGAGGCCCCACCTTCCAAGCCATCGAGAGGGACTCGTTGCCAGCCAGGAGACCCGTTGAGTTTTGAAGCGACGGCGACGATGCGTCTGGCTTGGTGAATCCATAGACGACCACGCCAAGCTTGGTTGAGTTGGAGCAGACGACATCATCGGCAAAGACGAGGAGCGGCCCAGAATCAAGCGGAAGCGTCGATCGCACGGCTCCTGTGTAAATGGGATCAGATCCCGTGAGAGCTGACAGGGAAGATTGTGTGCGAGCGGTCGCTTTGATAAGCACGCCGGTACTGCGTCGGCTGTGGAGCAAGGCTGGGGATAGCTGTGATACTCACAAACGTTGGACATTTAGAGTTGCTCGAATGTTTGGCTTTGCAGAGAATCCAATATCTCGCGCGCTGAAACAGATCAAAGCCTATGCTTCAATCACGAGCGGGTTGCAGCCGAGCTGAGCGGTGGGGACCGAGAAGCCTTGAAGGCGGAACGAACGAGGAATATAGCTGGAGACGCAAGAAGGCTTTAATACATGTATCGGGGGCAAGACGAGATGCTGGATATGGCAGGTCCATGAGATTGGTCCATAAGGATCATGCGATCGGTCCACGATCGCGCGCCGACCGCGAGAGATTGGCCTACAAACCTGAACGACGTCGTCTGACAGTAACAGAGGATGGACAAGAGGGATGATCGGAGGGCGAGAGAGGGGAGAAACGGTAGAGGGCTGCGGATTGTCGTGCCGAGATGTATGCGCTCCTGCCCTTGAAATCTGTCTGCAGAGGCTCTTGACAGCTTGGACGAGCGACGGATTGTTGGAGGCGACCAAGACCAAGACGAAGCCGCCGACGCAGACGGGCAAGTCAGAGAAGACAAGGGAAAAGACCAAGGCGAGAGGGTGCCGTGCAAGGACCCGAAGCGGAGCGGAAGATGGGGGGAACGGAAGGGAGAGCGGATGGAGGAGCCAAGCGGACAGGGACGGGGCCCTGAAATGTGCCGGTGGGAGCGAGCGGGAGACCCAGGGTCGAGCAGCGGGCGAATAAGGGCCAGAAAGGGGGCAATGGTAGGGTCGATGCGAGCGAGGGAGCAGCAGCGGTGGTAATGTTAGCCCGTAGTGAATGACAGTGTTGGCTGTGATGGTTCGCAGTGATTGCGTTGGCGACGACGGCAAATGTGGCCGTGAAGGATCGATATTAACGGCGTAGTGGTCGTCCGAGGAGAGTCCATCGCAGGCGTGGTTCTGTTACCGCAATGCCCATCTGCGCTGTGAATGTCGTCGTTTCCCAGCACAGCAAGAGCCTTGACTGCACGGTGATTGCAATCTCTGGCGGCAATCTCACGCAGCAATCTCTCGCATCAATCTCACGCATCAATCTCACGCGGCAATCCCACCGCAACGCCGACCTCGCGTCCGTGTGCATGCATGTCCAGCACGATCCAACATGCGATTTTGCCGACCACCTGTCCCCGCGGCAACCACCCGTCCTCCGCCTCCTCCGCCTCCGCCGCCTCCGCCGCCGCGCCGTCCGACACCCCAGACAACGCGGCCCACAGCGACACACGCCGCCAGCAGCGGCTGGCTGCGCATTCCGACAGCCAGCTGTCTTGTTCCGTTGTTCGAAGCCATCGCTCGGCCTTGCTCTGATTCATGGCACATCCGCATCGGCCTTGTGGTTGGCCAGGATCGTCTGCTGCTGTTCGAGCCACGTCTATTTGCATCCTGCCTTGCCGGCCCATCCAGGAGATTCGATCTCGCTCATCAGCTGCACTCGCCACCGCATCATCCGAAGCTCGGCCATCCGGCGTTCTCGTCGGCGTTGTCCGCCAAGTCTTCGCCCGACCGACCTGCTGCCTTCGTGGACAAGCTGCGGCCGTGCCACCCCAAAGTGCCGTAGTCCGCGCTGGTACCCGGTGTTCATGCGGTCTCGGAACGCTCGTGTCGGGCTCTTCCGGAGCTGGCCCGGCCATGCCTTTACATCCAGAGCCGGCAGACTCTTCGTGTTGTCCATCGGCTTCTTCAGCGCCGGCTCCTGCTTGGGCTTGCCATCTGGTCTGAATCGGATCTCCACCTTGACTTCGGGATATCCACTGAACTTGGGCTCCTCTTTGACAATGGCGACGCTGCTCACTTGATCTTCCTTGGCAACGGCGACAGTATGCACAGGCTCTTCCTTGACCATGGCGGTGATGCACATGGGCTCTTCCTTGACGACGCGGGTGATGTACATGGGTTCCTCCTTGACCTTGACACCATAAAACTTGGGCTCCTCTTTCACCTTGATGTCGTCAACCGTGGGCTCCACTTTGATGTGCTTCTTGGGGCTCTCCAGCTTGATGACAACGCTTCTGCAGGCCATCAGCTCGTTGAGAATCGACCCGCCAGTTCGGCTGCCCCGATGATGTGCGCGGGGCTGTCGGTTGGCTGGTTTCATCCGCAGACGAACGCCCATGGTATCCAACTTCCGCGGGCGACCCAGCATCGATGGCCCGGCTGCCATCGTCCGTTTCGCTTTGACCGAATCTACCAATACAATCTCTGGCATTACCATCCCCGATATTGCGCCGATTTCGCCCCGCTGCGGTGCACTCAGCTCAAATCGTGATGCGCGTGGTTCTCTACCGCCTCCGCTGCGACTCTCCGATTCAGGCTCGAGCCGCACCCTCACTTACCTAATTGCGGTGATGAGAATCTGCGGCAGCCAACTTGGTCGAGTTTGGGAGTCCTTCGTTTCGTCCCGAGCCCAAGCCTTCGTGGGCGGGCTGGGCTACCTCTTGGACTGCCTCTTGGGCTGGCCAGACGACGTTCCACCGAGCCTCCATGGCTTCGGCGAGAATTGCTGGGCATTCGAAATACAGTAAACCAGAGGTGAGCATGGAGGGGCAGACATTGACTCAAGGAGCAACACAGCCGTCGACCTGATGCAAAACATGTCGCCAGACCAACCCGCTATTCTCATCGGCCGAGCGACCAGTGGGCGGCCAGTGGGCGGCCTGGCCCATAGACACGGTTCCCTCAGACTCCCCAGCCGCACCCTCGCACTGCACCCCTTCCCCTGCCATACCTTCGATTCACCAGCGGCGTTGCGCTGGCCATGCTGTCTGCCGGAGGATCCCCTGTAAGCGGGCAGCGTCCTCGCCCTGGCCCTGGCCCTTCCCGCACCGATTTGGGTAAATGGATCGGAGCGGAGATTGCGACTGTCACGTGGACATCCCACATGTGTGGCGCGATTCCTGCGCAGCCCTGGCACGTGGAGCACGATCCCACATTCGGTGCTGCAGCATGTTCAGTGCGAGTCGCTCAGCCCCCAGGCGCTGCGAGCACACTTGGCCGTGATAGGCAATAGAGGAATGGGTGTGTATTCGGGGCCCCAGGAACAGCGACAGCCCTGAACCGAACAGGGTGTCCTGTTTCGTTTTGAGCATGCTGGATGTCGTTACTTGTTCTTCAGCCACACCTCCCCCCATCGCACTCAAGATTGCACTGGTGCAGAGTCGGTGCACCATGTCGCGGCTGGTCAGAACGATAACGCCACAGAATCCAAGCCAAGTTCCTTGCCAATCTTTTCCAGACAGAGCTTGATCGCCGCCGTCACAGCCGCCTCTTCGGCGCTCTTCGAGGCCGACAGCACGCTCAGGCAGTCGCACAGGTCGTGGTAGATGCAAAACAAGTGCGCCGATCGCCCAGATAGGATATGCGACCGAATCGGCGACACCTTCAAGTCAACCACGGTCTTGATCAGGACCCCAGGGCGCACGTTCAGTGCCGCAAGGTGCTCCAGGAGGAACTGGGTTTCCTGCACAAAGGCCAGCTGGAGAGCGCCGTGGGCAGCACCCTCGGCAGTGCTTGATCGTGCCTGGAATGTCTTGAGCACCACCTTGGCCTTCTGGATCAGAGCCGGCACAGCGATTTCCGCCACCCGAGTGCGGGCTTCTTCCGTCTCTGTCGTCTTGAGACTGACCTCGGCGCAGAATCCAAAGAGTACCTCGAAACACTCGGTGGCAAACTTGGCTCGACGGACCGGCTCCAGTGCACTTGGCTGGCCATCCAGCGGTGCTGAAGCGTCTCCATCCAATCCAGCGGTGTTCTCCAGATAGCTGGCACCCCGAGTCGCAATCTGTATCAGAGTGGCCAGTACCTTGTCCGAGACGTGGGATTGGGCCATATGAGGAACCACAAACGTCTCGATCGTTTGCAGAACCGAAATGTCAAAGACCTCGTCGGTCGCCAAGTCGTCTGCGGTCGCTGTTGCCGGGGGTTTGCTGGGAGGAGGAGAAAGGAGATTCCGTGCGTAAGCGGCCCGCATGGCGTCCCGTTTGTCGCTGGATCTCATTCTCGGCCCGACTCGGTGGTTCTGCATCTGCCCGGTATCCCCCGAGCTTTTCCATCCATCTTTGCACATGCTCGTTGTGTCGCACCCACCTCTTTGGCAGCAAGACACCGTCAAAGTTGTCAATGACCTTGGCATACACTTCGTCGAGGACAGTCTGAGGCAGCCCTGTGAAGTCAAGTTTATCATGAAACGAAACACAGTGTCATCAGCACGCTCTCAAAGCCACTTCTCTGGACCCTCTCGTGCGGCTCCAAAAGGGCGCATACCTCCGACAAACCGCTTCTCGAGCTCGGGCATGCCTGTTTTTGCGATCGACAAGAAGGCGTTTGATGCGAGCTTCCAGAGCGCCACGGCCCCGTCCTTGTTTCCAACTGGGGGACACTGGTACTTGCACTTCATCAGCTCACCAAGGGACTCGACAATGACATCAAAGCAGCCCGTGGTGTAGATGGACGCACGCGCAGAATACTGGTCGTACACGATCTTGAGGAGCTCCATCGACCGTCGGCTGAGTGCAATGAATGTGTAGTTGGACTTGCTGGCGGGGTCGGTGCCGACAGTGGATGCCACGCCGCTCGGGTTGGCGCTCGGAGCGACGCTCTCTGGGCCTCCGCCCGCAGCGGCGCTCAGAGACGCATCCGACCCCAGTCTGGGAGCCGACCCAGACACTCGCACCAGCGGCATCAGGGCGAATGCGCACAGGGCCGTGATCGCGCACTCTGGGGCACCTTCAATCCGTTCGATTCGGATACGGGGCTTGCGTGTCCCTGCATCTGCGTCCGAGCTGTCTCCGAGCTCACCGACAAAGACCTCCAGAATGGCGGTCTGCACGGCTGTCAGGTTGTCGAGGTCGCTTGAGAAATCCAGGCGCATGCGGCTCGATGCCAGCGCCGGTAGCGGATTGGTGTGGTATCCAGCAAGCGACACCAGGATATAGGCCAGGCGTCGATAGTCGTTCAGCGTAAAGACGGTCGCAATGGATTCGTAAATGTCCCCGGACAGAGTCGCGTACGCTGCCAGTGCCTCCTGGGAAAACGTGCCGTGGTACAGACTGCCGCGGAGCACTTTGCTGCTTCCTGCCGTCTGCGAGAGGCTTTGGGCGGAGCTGCTGGGGCCCTCGTCAGTCGTTGCCGCCGCCGCCTTGGCTCTGGCTTCGTCTGTTGAGTCGATCACCCCGAGGCCGATTGCCTCCCAAATGTCCCAAGCCGTCTTCCACAAGGCAATGAGGCGGTTCTCTGTCGCGACATCGCTGCCAACGCCCTCGATCGCCTTGAAGCCTCCTTGCTCGATAGGGTATCGGACCAGCGAGCGGAACGCCTTGATGGCCGCCATCGAGACCTCGGGGCTGCTGCACAGGCACCAAGTCTTGATGTAGTCCAGGAGCAGGCTCCATGCTTCATCAAAGCGCTTGCCAAGCTTCAGGAGGAGCGGGAAAAAGTCGATCAGAGTTTTTGTCACGCCGCCCAGCGTCAGGACCTTGGTTTCGTCCCACTGCTTCGTCATGGTGTTGCGCGAGTGATGCTGACTCGCCCCCACAGCCGACAGGAGCGTCGTCGAGACTTGCTTCTTGGAGACCGAGACCCGTGTGAGGCTGCCCGAGATCGAGAGCGGCCGGTCGCGTGTGGGCAGCTCGATGCCCTCGCCAGTCAGTTCCTTCTGGTCCTGCTCGACACGGTCGCTTGTGAGCTTGACTCGCTCGAGGAGCGGGAACAGAATCTTCCAGATACACTCGCTCCAGGCCTCGAGCGTCAGTCGCGGTCCGTTCATTGTGATCGTGCGGAAGAGCGTCTGGTTGGACGAGTTGCGGACCTCCGGTCGCGTGTCAGCACACAGCTGCGACAGATGCGAGAGCAGGTACATCCACAGCAAATCGAGGCTCTGCACTGTGATGGGTCCGTCCAGGGTATCGGCCGTGATGGGCTCGGCAGTCAAATGCGGCGACGCCGATCCCTCGATCCCTTGCCGCTTGGTCAGGACAAAGTCTCCGACCGACCACAAGAGCCCGATTGCGGTCAAGCCAATGTTCAGGTCCTCGTTCTGCGAGCCGAATCCTCCAAGCGACTCGATACAGTCGTACAGGCATCGCAGCGACAGCAGCGACAAAAAGTCCGTACAGATGAGCTGCAGGATCGGAAAGGCGTTGCGGACCAGCAGGGCGTTCTTCAGAATGGCCGTCCCCGAGGGCAGGGCCTGCCCCGCGGAGGCCCCAATGCTGTCGACCGGGCTGATCACAGCAGGCTCATCCGCGACATCGGTCGAGTTGGCAAAGTTGCGAATCGACCCGGAGGGGGTCACGCTCTTGGCAAAGCGCTTCTTGGCCGAGCCCGCGCCCGTAACCAGGGGTGTCTGGACAATCTCAAACACCAGCTCCCATCCGTGCGACAGGTTCTGGCCGCTGGTTTGGAGGATCTTGAAGAGCGTCTCGAGGCCACATTTTTGAATGTCAAAGAACCAGCCGCTCTTCATGATGCGCTCGCGCTCCTCCATCGAATACACGGGCGCCGACGGCGTTGTGCCCAGCATCAGCTGCTTGACGGGCTCGAGGATCTTCATCTCGACGCTGGGATCCTTGAGATCCGATGCCTGGCACACACCCGTGAGCACCTCCGAGAACGTCTGGCAGACCTGCAGGCGGACCGACATCGGATAGTTGGGGGCGTGCGCAATCTGGATGAGCTCCGACATGATGATAGTCCAGGTGTCAGACTCGCGCTTGGCGCCGTCGGCCTCGCCGGCAACGACTGTCGACGTCATCAGTCGGGTGGCGTTGAGCATGGCCACCTGCTGCAGCTTGGCGATGGCAAACGACTTCTCCTCGGCGCCTTTCGTGTCCTTGCCGAGAGTGTCGCGCTCGCTGCCAGGACCGCCGTCTCTGGAGACCGTCGATCGGCAGAGCTGACACAGGGCCTTGATAAACTCGGCAAAGCTGCGCAGACCCATATCCTTGGACATGTCAAAGAGCTTCTTGATCAGCGTTTGGGTCAGGACGTACTGGTTTTCGATGGGTTGGGCGCCAGCAGCGCCGGCCTTGGCCAGGTCGTCGCGGGCAGCCTTTCCCCACTTGCCGGCAGCCAAGAGTCCGTCGGCTACTTCCAGCGTCTCCAGGATCAGATACCAGGCCTTGTCTTCGAGGATGGGCGTGAGCGTGTACGCGATTGTGAGGAGGGACCGGAGACACACCACATTGCGATCGGTGAGGACCCCGAGGTTGCCTGAGGGCTTGACAGACGGAGCCTGCATGATGTTGAAGAGGCTGAATCCGCTGACGTTTTGCAGATTTGGCATATCGGCGCTGATCACGGCGGAACTAGGAACGCAGACCTTGCACAGCGATCCAATGAAGGCGTCGCGGTGAGAGACGAGGCCGAGCAGTCCGATCACGCCCGTAAAGTTGGTAAACGACCGCGTGACGAGGCCAAAGAGATCGTCGTCGACCGAGCCGGTGATGAGAAAGTTCAGGGCCCCAAGGATGCCGCCCCACGAGGCCTTGGCCATTTCGATCGCAACGATGATGTCATTCTTCTCGGTCTCGCTCGGAGTGGTGCTGGGGGAGCGGAGGATAGGCACCACCGTGGCTTGCGATTCGACCATGTTGGCGAGACACTGGATGGCCAGATTCAAGGGGTATGTGTCTGGGAACGACGGCGGGTCGGATTTGTCGAGCTGATCGATGCTGTGACGGAAGGAGTGTGTCAGGTGCTGGTTAGCAAAGGTCGAAGCTGCAGCAGGGGGGGGGAGCTTGACCGATTTGATCGCTTCGCACATGCCTTTGGAGTGGTCCTCAATCATGATCCAGACATATGGAGATTGCAAATGCGACCCGTTTCGATCCCACGTGGAAGACGCACGATCACAAGCACCGCACACTGTCGCTGAATCGCCGACCGAGTGGCTCCGATCACTTGCGAGTCAGTAGCAGAACGTCATCGCTCCACCTACCACGGAATCTTGATGGACGATCCAGCAAAGGTAACGGCATAGGACTCAGTGCTCCCGCCTGATCCCGTGAGGGCAGAGCCCAGGACACCGCCAGTGTTGGTGGGACTCTCGCCGGCCATCGACGACGAAGCCTGGAGCAGGTAGTGCTTCTCGGAAACGATTACCCGACCAAAGCCAGCCGTGATCTCGTAAAAAATCTTGACAGAGTGGTCCTTGGCGTCGTACTGATTGAAGATGGCGCTGTATACACAGGGTTGGTGTGAGTCCGACGATAACGTCAGCCACCACTGCTGCAGTTGGACCAAGCTGTTTTGGTGATGCGTGGTGATGCGTGGTGCAGCGAGCCCCTTACCGCAGGAGATTGATGTCGTTGCAAATGCTCTTGTACACCTCGAGTACAAGCACACGATGCCACAGGGGGGCCTGATCGCCCGCCTCCAGCACCTTGATGAACATGGACATGAAGATCTCGCACTCCATGGACTGGTGCACACAACGATACGGATGTTACCAACAGCGCCAACGATGACAGCACGGATGGATGTGATTTGGAGTTAACGATATGCAAGGATATGCAAGGATGTGCAAGGATATGGAAGGAGGTGCAAGAATATGGAAGGATGTGCAAGGATATGCAAATAACAAGAGGCGAGCGACACCCGTAAGTCACACCTATGGGCCACACCTATGAGCCACACCCGTGAGTGCCTCACTGCCCAGATCCACCAAGAGAACGACAGGCATCTTCAGCACTCGCATCCGGCAGTGCACTAGCTCGGTCAGCAGCGTTGGGTCTTACCAGAACGCCGATAAACTGCTTGGTAACAGTGTGAGCCAGTCGCGTCAACCGGACGGTCATAGCAAAGTCGTTTTTGTCCGAGAACGATTTGATGACCATCGGGCAGATACGGTCCTTCAGCAAAGCCTTCAGCTCAGGGTGCTGTGTGGGTTGAATTGCCATATTCAATGTCAGCTCAGACGAAACTGCAATCACGTCATCGCTCCAAAGTGGGCATTCTGCGGACACGGACGGCCTGAGCACGGGCGCGGTGCTGACAGCCGACTGAAGCTCAGCTCGAGCGATGCATACTTGTTTGAAGAGACCCGGGTGGTTGTTCAAAATCGACTCGATCAGCTCAAGCCCAAATCCCTTGGAGATGCCCGAGATCTGCATGAAGCCGCCGGTTTCTCCCACAGTCATGAGACACAAGTCCTGAATGCATACGCATCCGCAAGCAACAATCGACGCGGGTGTGACCAGGGTTGCGGGTTTCATCAATGTTAGCACACGTGCACATGCATATCGCCATTCGAATGTTGTCGCAGCCTGGCCCTTGGCCCTCACGGACAGAACGAGGGCCACATGCAAAGCCAATTGCGGACTGCTCCACCACCACTACCGCGGGACGGTCGGACCAGCACCGTCATTGATGAAGCCGGTGGTACCGGTTGAGCACGCACGCTACTCCACAAGACGACATAGTGGCAGCGATAAATCAACGCCCATGTGTGCAAAGCAGAGTCACACCTGAAAGAACGAAAAGGCATCGCGGGCGCAGGGAAGCAGCGCGTTGAGGGCGTTGTGATTGACAGGCAGGTCGATTCGTTCTGTCTTGAGCGTGTTGCCTGGTGCGGGATGGAAGGAATAAAGCGGTGACGGATTGTGGTTTCGAGGCGTGCCAAACAGTGAATCAGCTTTGGCTGGTTCAGCGGAAAGGACGGCCATAAAAGTCGGTCGCATGTGAACATCACAGCGTATGCGTTTACGGCTCTCCACCGACCTGGGAAGCGCTCGTCTTCCTTTGATACTTTGTCAAAGATGTGGATCACCAACTGCCGAATGGTGGCTGCGGCAGTGTTGCTGACGACAGGACTCTTTGATTCTTGAAGCTTGAAACACAGAGCCAGACACTGAGTCCAGGGACGAAGCACGATGGGTCAGCGGTCGATTCTTGAGCACTTTCGATGCCAGGACCAACATCTGCCAATTGGGATGAAAGGGGCAGCGGCAGTCGCATACCTCCGCCAGCACTTCTCCGTGGACCGACTCGTAGTTGTTGAACAGCGGAAGAATAGTCTGCAAGACTTTGAGCTGCAGATCCATTGGCGTTGCGACAAGCTCGGAGAGTGCCTTGAGAACCGGAGAGACAGATTTCTGCACGAATTCCACCAAGCGACACGATTGCGTTGGTACAGGGGCACATCCACGTTTGCCCAGATCCATCACACACATACATCCACCCAGGGCCCCTCGGGCCGGTGAGAGGTGCCGGTGAGAGGTGCCGGTGAGAGGATCCAAGGACCGATGTCTCCCTGAATTTGTTTGTTGGTTTGTTGCCAACGGCAGGGCCTCGTGCCGATACCGATCGTTCATTTGGGGCAAGGATGCTCTCGGGCGATATCGGGTTGGATCAAGCTCTCCGCACTGTGCAGCATCTCACCTCGGGAATGGCGCGGTGGGAGATCAGCTTGTACACATAGCCGACGGCTATGGTCACCAGCTTTGGATTCTTGGTCTGGCATGAGAGAAGGAACGGACGCAGCGGCTCATCGGTCTTGGAGAGCTCTGTATGGCAAAATGCAAATGACCAGATGAGATGAAGCCCGTCAGTCCGTCAGTCCGACAACCCATCAGCCCATCAGCCCGTCATGTCCAAGTGTATAATCGACCGGCCAGCGTCTGCCGCGAGATCCGTTGTCGAGGCGAACGCGTGGATATCAACAGAACATGCCGCAGGAAGAGAACAACGCCACCCCTCGACACCGTCACAAGCGGCCCCCAACCCATCATAAGGCCGCTATTTTCACGGGGGGGGGGAAATCATGAACGTAGTCTTTGGTGGATGCGTGTACCTTGCGCAACAACATCGACGCCGGGAGGAGCACTGGAGCTGCTGGCTTTGTCTTTCAGTGCCCGGAGGATATAGAGCACACGCTCTGCTGCCTGTTGTTGGTGGCCGCCGAGTTCAAAAGACGCAGGTCACCGTAGAGAACAGAGCACCGACAGTCGCGTGAGTACAGGGCAAGGACGTTGCTGTGGACAAGCATGAAGCTCGAGGCGGCCGAGCAAACATGGGTCAGGGCAGTCGCGATGCAGCCCAGACGATGTGGATCCAGACACCCGTAACAGAGGCGATATCGCACGGCCACGGACGGCACGCCGAAATCAGCTGGGCGACTGGCGACGCAAGCATCCGCTGACATGCCACACGAGCATAGCAGCAGGAGTCGGGGCGATAGCAACGGCAACAGCCACGACAACAGCCGCGGCAGCATCAATAGCAGCAGCAGATGCACAAGCAGATGCACGGACAGCGCCATCGAGGCGATGCAGAATGGGGCCGCGGCCCAGCACGCACTTCTTTGATGTCATTGTTTTTCTTTTTGGATTCCTGCGAGAGGTTGACGAGCTCGTTCTGCAAAAACGCCGCGAGTCCGCTCATTCTGGGCCAGGACGGGGCATGCAGGCCGGTGCTGGGCTCCTGGAAGGCAGACGAGCAAGGGTTGTTGGGCAGGCGCGGGGGTCGGTTTTGTGTGTCCTTGCCTGGAAGCCCCGCCGGATCGAGCCGGTCGGCTCCAGCCGGATCGAGCCGGCGCCGTGGCTTGAAAAAAAGCGAAAACGCAAAAACCGATTTGGGGCGTCTGCGACAGCCTTCGACACCACATCGGCCGACCCGACAGGCTCCCCGACGACACTCTGGCGAAGGCATCCCTCGCTCTTGACCCTCCAGCCACGAAAGAGAGAGAAGGATACGAAAAATAGCCACACGAACCATGCTGCCCGTTCTGCGCTCGCTCCGATCTGCGGCCTCGCCCCGACTCCTGGTCTCGAGATGCGCCTCGACCTCGGCAAAGGCCAGCGCTCCTCATGCCACCAGTTCGCTGAATGGCCACCACAAGGACGAACACCACGACGACCATCACCACGAGCCCGAGGGATACGAGCCTACCGGATATTTCCTTGGACGAGCTGTAAGCACTGGCTTCTGAATCTCTCCATCCCTGGCCTTGCATCACGAGGCACAGCCAGGCGACGACACACGCTTCCCCGCGGATCTCTGGACGATGGGCTTCCGGGATCTGCTGCATGGTGGAGCACCGAGGTCAATCCTGGCTGCACATGGCACAGAGTAGGCTGGCTCGACCTGTTGATTCGCCATGCGCCCTTCCTGAGGTCCATGCAACCAACGGGCCAATATCCGCGGCCGTATCCAAGGCTGCAGCCACTAACACGCTCTCTGTATGGCTCAGCCCAACGACCGCACTAGATACGCTTGGGAGCCCGTCTGGTACTATGGATACTACGGCTCCATCGTCGCCTTTGTCATTGCCTACATCTACATGGACAAGCCCACGTAAAGTATCAATGTCTGCGCTCTGATGGGGATGCAACACGGCGTGGGTGGGCTCTGGAATGGAACATGCACACGGGACTTGCTCAGACGAAGGGCCCTCTCGCTGTGGGGTCAAGTGCATTCACGTTTGCGAAGCCGGTGTCGATGACTTCAAGCGGAATATGGGCTTTGGAATGGAGCCACCGCCAAAATCGATCATTTGGCGTATTGGTCGCGAGACCCTGAAACGGCACTGGACACTGCATCTGGATTGGAGGCGACGAGAAGGACACGATACTCGATCGAGAATGGCACGCTGGGGCATATTGGGGAGACCAGACCCGGACTCTGCGGTGTGGTATCTCGTTGGTGCGCCGCCGTTTGCTCCCAAGAGCGAGATTGCGGACTGGAGCCACTCGGAATCAAAGCGGCGGACATGTCTCGAACGGAGACTAAGCTGGATGGTCATCAGAGGAGAGTTGGACGAACTGGTGAATCGATCCTGGTGCTGCAGCGATCCAGCAACAGAGAGCATCGTCAGTCCCCCGGAGCGAGCCAATGAAGGCCTGGGGCGACCGGGTGCTGTTGGCGATGAAAACGTGTGCGGGCACCTGCATGTGTACTGACGGATGTGTCCTCTCATCTTCCCTCTGTCTTGGGCCTGTCCTGACTGGTTTGCACGAACCACCGTTGTGCCGACGGACGACGCAACCCAGTCTCCACGAGCAGTCGAAGCTTGAGGCTCACAAGCGCCTGGTTGAGCGCGGAGAGTCTCTGGACTGGCCCCTTCCTCCTTCATATGCCCTTGTCAAGAAAAGCGAATAATCGGGAACGACGTGGCTCGACTCGATACCACAATGCACCCGCCGGAGCCGGGGCTTGCCTTCTCGCTCATCGGGAACGAATGGGAGCGGAAGCGAGGCTGAGGCGAACGAACACAAATATACAGCAACATATGCGACCGAGACACATGGCGTGAGGTGTGAGGTGTGAGGTGTGAGATGTTGGATGCAGGTGTGAGCAGGCAGGCAGGCAGGCAGGCAGGCAGGCAGGCGGGCGGGCAGGCAGGCAGGCAGCCCAAAGAATGAGGGGCTGGTGATCCCAGCGACGAGCCAGGTTCGCTGCATTCCCATGGGGGCAAGCCACAGATGGATATGGCTGACATGGATCGATCGGTGGCAGACCACCCCTGCATTTGCGAGCAGCAAAGAGGTCCACCTCCTCCCGACTGCCAGCAGCCCTGCCGCCGCCTGGACGGCATGTGCCAGAGTGTGACTCGGTCGCTGAGCCGCTCCCCCTTCCCGTCATAGTGGGCCACCTGGCAGCGGTAACCCACGGTCCCTGGCTTGTGCTGGTGATCCAAAGGAGAAGAAAAAAAGAAAGAAAGCGGCGAGTCGGGCCCAGGAAGAGGAGAGCATCCCACAGCACCCACAAACCCAAAATGGGAAAGAATGGCCGGGCATGAAAGAAAGAAGCGCTTCCGGCATGTCGTCCCGAGGGCTGTGCCGAGGTGTGCAAGCCGGCCGCAAGTACTTTCCGTTTCCTTCCTTCCTTTGCCCCCCGCTGCCTCGCTATCGACAGGCGAGGAGCTACGGCAAGACGAGACAAGACAAATACAGGGCCCCCAAACCGCAAAGGAAAGGGAAAGGCGGAGAGAAGGAAAAGGCAAGGCCCGAAGCATGCGCGCTGCTGACCAAGCTGCTCTGGTCCTGGATGCCCGGCAGCGGGATGCACATGGGCGACGGCTGAATGGGGGCGGCGGCTCGCGTGAGAGCGCATGGCGGTTTTGATTATGGTGCAGACCGATGCGATGGTGCAGTCGACAGATGCGATCGACCGATGCGATCGATGGATATGTCGATGCATGCGATCGATGGATGTGGCGAGTGATGCGACCTGCGGTAGTACCGGGACTCTTGCATCTCGCCATTCCGTCGGCTTGGCCAGAGCGCACCAACACGGCAATCTCGAGAACCGGCAGAGCACGCTTGCTCCCGAGCAACGAGCCGCTGAAATGGGCCCATGCCACGCCCCCTCCCCTCGGCCAAGCCGAGATGTGGCGGCCGATAGCACAAGCCCAGAGCGGAAGCCTGCCAGAGGGGCTCGGACAGAGAAGCAGACGAGCGGTCCTTGGTCGGCAGGCTTGAGCAACATCGGGACAGCGGGCCTATGGACCCGGGCGTTTCCATGGAGCACAAATACAGAAAGGAGCCGGGGACCCCCATGGCGAGGCGACGATCCAAAGCTGCTGGGCTGAGCACGCACCAGCACGCACACCAATGCCGACCACCGGCAAGGACAACTTAATGCAGGCACTTCCGGCATGGATTGCGAGCCCCCCTTCGCTCCAGCAGCTGGCACCAGGGAGGGCGAGTGGATTGGCAGACCAGGCCTGTGCTCGGCCAGCAGCAAACCCAATCGGCGGCTGGGGGCCATTGGTGGCGTCTCGTCCACCGCACCACTCGGGCTGGTGGTGGCAGCTGGTCATGCCAGCGCCCACTCAGGGGGGGATTGTGCTGGGCCGATGCGATGCTGGAAGGGAGATGCAATGGCATTGGCTTGATCGACCAGTGCACTGGGGCTGATTGACCATTGCACTGGGGTTGATTGACAACCGTGCGACTGCCCGAATCGTTACCACTGCTATCAGCATCAACTGCCATCCCGGGAACTCTACCCCCTGCATCATCCCGCTCGCTCGTGCAGGACTGGGCTGGCAGCATCGGGACACAGGCCCATCTGCATCGCGCAAGCGGGTCTGCCACGGCATCTCGGCCTTGTCGACTGCATCGAGGAGGCCAAGCACGATGACCAAGAGATCGTCATTGGCCCAACCCGCCCGATGGACCAGAGGCGCCTGACCCAGCCATGTGCCCGGGAATCCCGTTGGCCGTCGCCTCTGGGGGGCTGCTGGCGGCGCCAAGCTGCCCATCGACAACCGGGGGATTCGCGGCGCTCTGCCGGGGGATTCCTCGTGATGGCGTGGGGGGGGGGAAGGAGAGCAACCAACTTGGGCCAGGGCAATGGGGGGGAAGATGGAGCGAAGGAGCCGACGGAGAGGAGCCAACCCACCGCGGGTGCACCGGTGTCGCCGGAGCGCAACAAGCGCAACAAGCGCTGGCGAGAAGGTGGGACGAATCCAGACCATGCATCTGTCCAGCATGGGGCAGCTCTGTGAATATGGTGGCGTCGGCGCACAAGCCCACCCCGGCGCTTGCCCAAGATCCAGCGCACGACGACAGCAAAGGAAGACAACGACTGCATTAGCTCGGGCGAGAGAGGTAAGCAGCAAGGCGGCGAACAAGAGACGGGACAGGCGGCCGTTTGCCGGATACGGCGCAACGTGCGGGTACGAGAGCTCGTCGGCCAGCAAGGGACTGCAGGCCTGCAGCGGCAGCGGTGGACGATCTGCTGCCCCGCACGCAATTTCGTATCTCGCCGGCGACTCTGTTCGGCAATGCGGGGGGGGGAAGTGTGCAGTTGCACCGGCTTGCTGCTGCTGCCTCGCACAGACTGCGGCAAGCCCGATGTGTCGGCATGCAACAGGGGGAGTGAGTGAGTGAGGGAGTGAGTGATGAAGTGATGGAGGGAGTGATAGAGTGAGGGAGTGAGGTATCGATTGATAACCAGCAGCAGCAGCAACAACAGCAACAGCCAGCGCCTGTGCGCTCGATTACGCCGGTTTATCGCATCTCGGATCGCACGATCAGCACTATCTCGCGGCGATCAGGCGCTGTGTTTCGCTGGTGAAACGCCGGCCGTTGGTGCGACTGCGGTTCCACCAGCGAGGAAAGAAAGCGCCGTGGCACGCAGCGGGGACGGGCTGCAGCTGGGCTGTATATGCGAGGTGTTGTTAGCTGTTGAATATCAACTATCGATTGCTAAACAACAGCTATCGATGGCTAGATATCAATTGTCAATTGTCAATTGTCAATTGTCAGTTGTCAGTTGTTAGATGTCCGTCGCTGGATCTGGCTGTTCGCAGCCGGCCCAAGTCGATCCAGGCAGAAGCAGCCACATGCCCGGGCGTTACGAGCGACAGTGGTGGCATGGCGATAATGCATTGGCGGACGCGCGGCCGTGCGCCCACCAAAGGGGAGTGCGATACAGCGATGCAGGAGAGGACCGCTTGTTGGTTGGGGGGGCAGTCCAGGCAAGGGACGAGTGTGCTGCTGCACAGAGAGTGTTGTTGTTAGCGCTGTTGTTAGCGTTAGTTAACAACTAGCATACCCGCCATTGCCACCAGTGTCCCAACTATTACTTCAACTGTCACTTCAACTGTCACTTCAACTATTACGCCAACTATTACACCAACTATTACACCAATTGTCACTCCAACCACCACACCGGCTGTTGCATCAACTACTGCACCAACTGCAGCCACCGTTGCCCAAGCGCGGCGACCATCCTGGCACTCGCCCGCGGCCGATCAGACAACACTCCCCAAGTGGTTACTTTTTCCCTCCCGCGACTTTGACACAGGCCCGCAACTAACGATGCACCGGCTGCCCCCGCGCAGCGCCAACAAGATCATGGACGCTTGCCCGCACAGCACCGGCAGCAGCACCGGCTTTGCCCACGCCCGGCCACAGACGCGCAGGGCCCCGCTATTTCGGCCCGCTGTGGACTTGCCCCCCCCCGGCCTGCTTGCTGGCTTACTCGCCCCACTCCCCCTGCTTGTTGCTTGCTTGTTGCTTGCTTGTCGCTGCCGCCGTCTTTTTTTCGCCTTGTGGGCGGCCCTGGGTTCGAAATTTGCGGTCTTGTTACGCCTATAACTGCTCTGCACCCCTCCTCTCGCTCGCCGACCCCCAGCGTCGTGAGACTCTTTTTTCTTTGCCGGCTCCCTCCCCTCCGGCCTCGACCCCGCCCTCGTCGCTTGGCTCGAGACTTTCCCGGTTGGTACTTTGCACCACGGCGCATGGTCCCCTGGTCTCTCGCCACTCTTCTCCTCCACTTTGTCCTGATCTGCGAGCCCCACCACTACCTCGGCAATCGCACTCCCCTGCTGTCCACCACCGCTCCCAATCTCTCGCTAAACTCCCCTCTCTGATCCACCGTCGCTGCCCAAAGCCACGGTTGCTACTTTTTCGGAAGGGTGGTTTTGTCTCCCTCTCGCTCCAGAGCCTCCCGCCCTCAAGCCGTCGCGAGAATACTCTATTCGCCCTGGTGCACACCTCTTTGGTAAGCTTGCATTGCAGTGCATCGCATGGCATCGCATGGCATCCCATCCCTGCCGGACATTGCAGTCGCAGTGCCTTGGCGTGATGTCCCTTGGCCAGGAACACCCTGGCCGGTCGAAGCGCTGTCCAGGCGATCCATCTTGGGACCATTCGGGACCATTCGGGACCATCTGGGACCATCTGGGATCGTCCGACCACTTTTTGTACCCGCCCCGACCACCCCACCCCCCAGATCTGCCTCGATCGCTTTCCAGATCTACGCCTCTCCATGACCGCATCCACATCTACCCCCTCGCCACTACTGTCTCTCGTTGTTGCCTCGTCGGAGGGCACTTGCCACCAACGCCGTTTCCACCCCTCCTCTCCTCTCTTCGCCCCTCCCCGGCTCCACTATTCCTGGTCTGGTGGCAACGACCGCCTCCCGGTCTTTGCCACAGTTGCCACCCTTGCGTGCTTCCTCCTTTCCATCTCCGCTCCTTCGCTGTGACAAGCACTTGCTCCAGATCGCCACGAGTTACTCCCTCCCAGTCCGTCGATTGCATTCTCCCGTTACCTCCGGGCGACATTTCTCTCGCTCGCTGCGTTCGCTGTTTTGGCTCCCTCTTCCTTGGGCTCGATGCCCCGCTCCCCGAGTTGGTTCCACGCCGCATTGCTCCGTCTGTTTTGTTGGCTGCGTCGCCGCCCTCGAGTCGGGTCCGCAATGCAGTCCATCACGACGACGAGCAGCTTGCAGGCGCTCTTGTTGCATGACGCCGTCCTTGGTCTCGTGCAGTTCTCTCCTGTGATTCTTTCTCCCTCTGCTCCCGTGTCCTGGCCGTCCTTTGCAACGCACATGGCCTTGCTGCCGTTGGCGGGTACAGCATCCTTGGAGGCTACTTCCTTGGAGGCTACTTCCTTGGAATTGTACTTGTCTTCGGAGGGCGGTCGTGTTGTTCCCGAGAGGCTTTGCCGGGGCCACGCAGCTCCCACGCACCACGCTTCCTTTGCCGACCACCATGTTGCCCGAGCCCCTGTTCCTTGCCCGCCTTGGGCCCTATGGCAGAGCATTCGTTTGCAAGCATTCGTTTGCAAGCATTCATTTGCAAGCATTCGTTTGCAAGCATTCATTTGCAAGCATTCATTTGCGAGCACCAAGGCCGTTCGTTGCCGTCATCCTTCACTCGTGTGTGGTCTTGTGGTGCCCTCTTTGCAGCGCCTGGTTCTATTGTTTGTCCACTTCCACCTCGCCCCCCGCCCAGATCACTCCCATATTACCCTTCAACCCACCCCCCCACATTGTCCATCTATCCTTTCGGCCACCCACACCCTCCCACGATCACACATTCGCTGCGCCCGCGCCCTATTTTTGTCCATCCTGCTCGCCGTCGACCTCTTAGTCCTTGACCCCGTGGTCCTCGACTTCTTGGCCCTCGCCCGACCACCAAATATAGCCGACGACCAGCCTGCTGCCGGCCAGGGCGGCACCGCCGATTGCGGCTCTTCCCGGCTGCTGTTTGCTGTCTCGATCGATCGGCTTGTTTCGTTGGGCAGCCTTTCCAAGTTATTCTCGGCCGTGTTTCCCGTTTGGGCGTGCCATTCTGTTGTGCGCCCGCTGGGCAGCCGCTGCCCCCCTCGACACCTATATATCTCGCCCATCCGCCCCTCCGACTCTTTCTGCTTTTGCCTCTTCTTCCCGCACCGCTCCATCGCTGTCTCGCAGTAGGTCCCCTCCCTCCCCCCGCCTCCAGCCCTCGACCGTTGTCCTCGACTGTTGTCCTCCCGGTCTTTGCCGGCTTGTCACCAAGACGACCCCCTCCCTATCTGCCTCCGCCGACAGTCCCCGTATCTGACCCCCAGCGATCTCTCTCTCCCCGATCTCGCCTCTGCCCACAGGATCTCGTCCAAGCCCGATCAAGCCGTCTCCCGAGCCCGAGCCGCCGCTCCCGCTCAGTCCCTTCCCTCGCCTCGTATTTATGATAGACTTTCTCCAATATACCAACCCCGCCATGCAGCCGCCGATGTACCATCCCGTCGCCCCCTCAAGTAGGCCCCTGACCTCGGCTCCGGCACAGCCCCAGGCGCTCTCGATCTCGACCTTCCCACAAGGCCAATCCCTCTACGGGATGCAGGCTCTTTCTCCCACGGGGCTCACGGCCCCTCAACGCACCGTCGTCGGCTCCTTCTATCCCTCCCACGCTGCCGACATGGCCAATCCTGCTTCGGTCTCGCCCTTTGGCCAGTACCCGCCGGCGTCGACCCCCAACCCGGCTGCCGCTGCTGTGAGTGCGGCTCCCCTCGGCCCTTCAACAGACCCTCGTCGCCCCTACCCGTCGCACCCATCGGCCTCCTCCGGCTATGTCGCCCAAGTATCGCCCTCGTCCTACGGCAGCTCCTCGAGCCCTTCTCCTCTGGTGCCGGACTCGAACAGCCTGTACGGCCCTGCTGGCTCGCTCGCCCGTTCCCACCACTCCGCCTCGACGACCGTCCGCCCAAGCTACCACCCGCACAGCTACTCGCCCTACCCAACCATGCCGCTGCTGACCCGGCCGTTTTCGCCTTCCTCGGCGGACAACTCGCAGCGCAACCTGGCCCTGGCACAGTCGCCGTCGCATCCGGTCTATGTATCGGCGCCTGGCTCAAACCTGCCCGTCCTGTCGGCCCCGGTGGCCGCGCGCACGGCGTCGCAGTCGATCCACCACGAGTACTCAGCCCAGCCCTTTGGCCACTCGCCCTACGGCTCCTCCAGCACCATTGTCAGCGCCGGCAGCAGCTCTCTCCTGGGATCCTCGACAGGCCCTCTTGCCTCCCCGCCCATCGTCACGGCCGCTGCGGCCGCTGCCATCACCGCTGGAGACCACCGTATCGGCCCCATCCTCTCGTACGTCGGCCCCCAGCAGGCACTGCCCACCGCCACGGGCGAGCCCTTCTACATGGGCGCCGGTGTGGCTCCCCCAATCTCGGCTTCGAACTTTGGCGACGGCACCCCGAACTATGCGGACGAGATGGCCTTTGGCCGCACTTCCTTCGAGACCACGCCGGACTCGGGACAGACGATTTCCCCAGCGATGGAGCACTACTACCCTGAGCCTCAGTATACCATCCGAGGCGGCCACTACGAGATGAGCGGTGTCGGTGAGTAGCATCCTTTGGCAGCGCTGTGCACTGTGTGATCTGGAGTGTGTCTGTCACGACGAACAGCGGCTTTGCTCTTTGCATCATACAGCACCAGACCTGTTGCCTCTGCTGTTTGTGTTGCATCCGCTGCATCCGTTGCATCCGCTGCATCCGCTGCTTCTGGCTGGCTTGGTCGCATCGCTCTACACTCGCTGTCAGCCGCTAGGACCGCTGCCAGAGCGGCCTCTCGATCTTGACAACAACCCTTGTCATCTCTGGCAACGACCCTGATCGCGTCCACATGGCCCTCTGTTTACGCCCATGTCCGCTGCCCTCTGGCTCCGCTGCCCTCTGGCTCCGCAGATCCCTCCACCTACAACCACATGTCTCAGAACATGATTTCGTGTCCTCATGACGACTGCACCCGCACCTTCTCGAAGCAGACCCACCTGCGTGCCCATCTCAAGTCGCACCAGAACGAACGGAACCATCAATGCAACACCTGTGGCTCGACTTTCCGCCGTTCGCACGATCTTCGGCGCCACGAGCGTTCGCTTCACTCGACAGACCGCCCCTATGAGTGCCTCGTGTGCCACAAGACGTTCTCGCGAATGGTGAGTGCATGTTCTCATCGGCAACGCGGACGACAGGGCTACCTTGGTGTGTACTTTGAAGTCGGTCCTGACCCTATTGCCATCGTTCTCATCTCTCGGCCTTGATCGTCCTGCCCCCCCCCTCTACCACAGGATGCCCTCAAGAGACACTCGATGCGGTCCAAGGGACCTTGCAAAACCGACTCGACAGAGCCATAAGCCGCTTTGCCTTAGCGCTTTCTCTTGGCGCTCTCGTGTCTTCCTCAAGACTGTGACGCGCCAGAGTAGTCCCAGGCTGCTCGCCATCTGTGCTATTCCTCCCCCCGTTCCTCCTAAGCACCTCGGTTTTGGTTTTCGTCCTCCCCTCTGCTCTTGCTTCGTTCTTGCTCCCTTCTCCGTCTTTGTTGCGCGAACGCCCTCCGCCCCCTTCGCTTGGCCGCTTATCCTTTCGCAGCGCTCGCCCCGTCAAACCTCTCCCAGTATCTGCTGAGCTGTGGCAGCCCAGCTCGAGCTGGCGATGGACCCGAGGCAAAACCCCCCACCTATCCTGGTCCTTATCCCTCATCTATATTTGTGATTTGCCTCGTCTCTTTGAAGCCCTCATCGCTATCTCTGTTCCTGATCCCTCCCCCTCCCTCGTACCTGGGCTCGCCTCTCAACTCTTCGAATCTCGCCGTGGCCAGACCGGACCGATCCCAAAATCCGTGCCAATCTCGCAAACCGATTGGGCACACCTCCCTGTCCACCACGATGATGTTGAAGCCGCTGCCGCTGCTACTGATGCTGCTGCCCGTATCTCCCCTCCCCTGAAGCGACTCGATTGCCAAGCTCCCCCCCGGTACTCGCCGACTTCTCTGGGGGAAACGCGCTCGCCTATGACCCTTTTATTATTATTATCTCGCCTTCAGTTCTGATTTCTTGGACGTCTCCCTCCCCACCCCTCCTCTCTCTCTTTCGCCAACTCGCGCTGCCCTACTTCCCTTCGTCGCTCGCAATCTTGTCGTTTACAAATCGAGCTAACTATTTATTCTAGAAGCCCTAAATGGCCTCTCTCTCCCCCCCTCTCTCCTTCCTGCGCTATCTTATTTACTCGGACTGTCTTGTTAATGATTGCTTCAGAAAGCATTGCTGAGCGTGCTCTCCCTCTCGTGCTGCAATTCATCCTCTTGCCTTTCGGCAATCGCCTCTCTTTTTCTCTTTCTCTCTTTCTTTTTATGTCTCCCGATTGATCTCCTTATTATGCTCGGTCCTTGGTCTTCCCTTAACCTCCCCCCCCCTATTTATGAAAACGAGCAGCGATAGAATAGACTAGATCTCATAGAGTGATACTTCCGACGCTCTTCCCTTTGCTCATACTCCTCCTCCTACTACTCTTCGCTTTGGGGAAACAGAGCTCCGTCACTGCCGTGTGACGCCGTGTCTTCCTCGCACAATTTTCCCCGATGGACTTGCCTGTGAAGGAAGCTGCCCGGGACGACGCCGCCTCTTTGCGCTCGCAATCCTGTCTGGATCGGGTCTTGGGTTTGGACCCAAGATCAAGGCAGCGTCGTCAAGGGCGGCTGTCACTTGCATGTCCGTCTGCCCCGTGTCCTCCGTGCGGGGGTGAGTGGGAATTGGCAGCGTGGGGGGAAAGCGCCAATCAGCTGTTCTCGCGTGCTTTCGCGCCGTCACCACGTGGACTGAGCTCATGGCCGAGCCCTAAGGGTTGTGCCAGCCAGCCCCTGTCCTTGCCCTCGCTCGCGCCCTTGCCCTTGCCCTTGCCCTCGCTCGTGCTTCTGTGTCGTCGTCCTTGCGACACAGATCCGCGCACGCTTTTCTGCCTTTTTTTCGGTGGTCTCGATCTGGCCGATCTGGCCTTGCGGTTTCCACTATCGACACCCGGATCAACAGCGCTCCCCCCTCCAAACGTGAACCGGTTCATCCTGCCGAACGACGAAAAGACGAGCATTGTCCATCGATCCATCATCCTTTGATTCACTCACAACCCCCAACCTGCAACCAGCACCGACAAATGGCCACGATCGTCAAGGAACTATGGGGAGCCCACCCAACCTTCATCCGCCAGCTGACTCGCAAGTCCATCTTTGATCTGACCCGCAGCGCTCCAAACGGAGGGGCTGGGCTTCGGATCGCGTCGACGGAGCACTATCGAAAGGGCATGCATGACTCCTTCTACACCATCACCACCGTCAAGGATCAAGATGTGAGTTGGATCGGCAGCGTTTGAGAGACGGAGGAGGGTGGGTTCCCATGATCGTGGCTAATACGGGTCTGTTCCTGGCGCCGATGCTGCACTCGACTCGACCCAACTCGACTTCACTCGACTCGATTCGATGACTTCCAGGCGTACGGTGTTCTGACGTGGAAAGGTGAGTCTGGCCCGCGATTCTGGATCCCAATCGACGACAGGCATTTTTGAACTGGGCTGGATAGAAACGCAATGTCGTCGCCACCCGATGGCATCTCAAAGCAAACTCGATCGAGTTCTGTGAACAGCAGCAGTCCTTCGCCCATCCCCACACGCACACATCAATACGGATATGTCCTACCTCGCCTCTAACCCGATGTGAAACCACCACAATCCCACAGGCAAGCAGGGACCTGCACCCGTCCGAATTCCCAAGGCCGATGCCGGCAAGTGGCATCTGTACGAGCCGCCACATGAGCTCAAGACCATCGAGGAGAAGCTGCGGATCCTTCCGGACGCCCCGGCCCGTCCCTGAGCCTACTGAATGACGGAGGGCTGTATCGTTGCCATGGCCATAGGGCCCAAATGGAAGGCGGGAGCGACCTTCGCAGCCTCGTGCTGGGATTCACCTCTGACGTGGCTTCCGCTATCGCTATCGCCATCGCCATCGCGATTTCCAGCGTCCCCGGTCCCTGTACTCGTCGTCTCGATGGAATTTATGAGCCCTTTGAGACCCCAGGCCGTCCCGGAGCACCTTTCTGGCATCGACAACATCTCTCTGGCTGTCATTTCCGCCCACTCACCGCTCCACTCCCACTTGGCACCGACCGTCTCTTGTTTCCAATATCTCCCGCATTTTGTCCATTTGCTTCTTGACCCTCCACACCAGCACACCAGCACACTCCAATAGAGCTTCATGGCTCAGGCTGATCCGACATGAATCCGAGACGCGAGACGAGACGAGACCAGACGAGGCCGATCTCGCTCGCGCCTCGCCTGCATTCCCCGTGCGCCCACCTGATTCATATGCGTGTGGCTGAGCCGATCGCCAAGCCACGCGCCTGCTTTGCCGCCGCTATATAAGCGCCCTGGCCTGGTCGCTCCTCTCTGGCCGCCGGGGGGCCTTGGAGGGAAGCTTGTGTTTAAAGGCAAACATACGGAAGCTCTTTCTTCCCCGTCCCCTCGCGGGGGAGGAAGGCGCTTCTCACGACCTTTGGCAGTCTCCCAAAAAGTCCTAGTAGCTCGAGAGGAGCAAGGCCGTATGGGTCGACGTCGTCACCAGCAAGCCGACCCCCTTTTTTTTCTTATCCTTGGGACCGCAAGGTCTCTTGGGGGTTTGAAACCAGGCGCGTGGACAGCCACCTGTGAAGTGCAATACACAAGTCGCTCTGGGATGCCTCGCTTGCGGGGCGTCTGGAGCGGACTCAATTGGGATGCTCTTCCTCCACGGCCCCCCCCCCTCCCCTAAAAACTACGATGAAAACGAAAGCAATCTGCCACCAGATCCGATCTGATGCGATGTGATGTGATCTGATCTGACTTGATCTGGTCCTGATCCAATGCGATGTGACCCGACTACTGATCTCGTCGCAGATCGGCCCGCAGTCCGTCCATGCGTTTGAGGGAAATAGCGGTCTATTCTCTACGTATCCTCTATTGCCCAATCGCTCTGCGTTTCACTGCAGACAGAGCTTGGTTCGCCGTGCATCCACGAGCTTCTCGAGCACCCGGCCAACGCGAGTGCCTGCCAGGTCGTTCTCGGTGACGTTCAGAATCTTGAGACTCTTCATATCCTCGATCTCGCGAAACACCTCGCTCGGCGCCGCAGCGAGCGCATTGTTGGCCAGCAGCAGATAGGTCATCAGGGGCTTATGGTGGAGCAGTTTCTCGAGGATGCGGCGGCCGCTCTTGGTCTCGCCGAGCTGGTTGTGGGAAAAGGCGGCAATCTCCAGGCGCTTCATCTCCCCGAGGGGCTCAAACAGCTGCTCTGCCCAGTCCAGCGACAGCTGCGAGAGCCGGTTCATCTGCAGCTGCAGCGTCTCGATCTCGGGCTTGTTGCAGAGCCCGAAGCGCAGAATGTCGCTGCCGTTCGGGCTCGTGCCCAGCGCATTGTTCGACAAGTTGAGTCCCCGGAGCCGGTCCATGTGCCCCAGCCGAGACAGGTACTCCTCGGTCTCCTCCGGCGTCAGGGACCCAAGGGCATTTTCGCTCAGGTCGAGCGACCGGAGGCTGTTGCGCTGTAGGAAGTACAGCAGCAGCTTGCGTCCGTCGTCCGTCGAGCCGAGCAGGTTGGAGCCCAGGATGACCTTCTCGAGTCCCCGCAGCTCGGCGATCTCGGTGCTGAGTTGGGCCTCGTCCTCCTGCGCCAGCCGGAGCTGGGCCAGGGCGTTGTCGCTCAGGCCGAGCCATCGGAGCCAGGGCTTCTGGTGCAGGGCCTGCTTGAGAATCTCCTTCCCGCAGGCCGACGTGCCGAGCGCATTGAAGGACAGGTCCAGCTCCTCGATCTTGGCCATTTCGCCGAGGCTCCGAACGACTGGCCCGGCGGCCTCCAGCGAGGCCTTGCCGAGGTTGTTGTTGTCCAGCATGAGTCGGCGCAGATGGGGCTTGTGGTGGGCCAGGTACTGGAGCGCCTTGATGCCGCCCTCGGTGCTGCCGAGGTCGTTGTGTGAGACCTGGATCTCCTCGATTTGCTCCATCGCAACAAAGCTCTGGAACAGCTCCTCGGCCTCCTCGACCGAAGGCTGCCAGAGCGAGCTCCAGTCGAGCTTCAGGATACGCATTCGCGGCTTGGACGACAGCAGGAAGCGCAAGAGCTCCCGGCCGCCCTCGGTCGAGCCCAGGAAGTTACTTGCCAGGTCCAGCTCCACCAGCTCTGGCATTCCCGTGGACTTGAACTCGGCCTCCATCGCAGCAACGTCGTTGGCCGTGATGCGGCACAGGTTGTTGAAGCACAGGTTGAGGCGCTGCAGACGGGGCTTGTTTCGCAGCAGGAGGGTCAGGATCTGCCGCCCGGCTTCGGTCATACCAAAGTCGTTGTGTGAGGCTTCGAGGACCTCGAGTCCGTCCATGTGGCATTCGCCAAAGACCGACAGAACCTCTTCCACAGGCATCTTCTCGAGATGGCAGGACGTCAGGTCCAAGATCTTCATGTTGGGCTTGTCGTGCAGGATGTGGCCCAGCAGGATGTGGCCGCTGCCGAGAGCGCCCATATCGTTGTCCATCAGATCGACATGCTTCAGCGTCGTCGTCGTCCTGAGCGCCCGGAAGAGGTGGTTGGCGCCCAGCGCCGTGATCGACCCGAGCTTGGTCGATCGGAGCCGGAGCGTCTCGAGATTGGGCTTCTTCTGCAGGAGATACAACAGCGTGCGCTTGCTGCAGCGTCCAAGACCAAGCTCGTTGTGGGAGACGTCGATGTGCCTGAGGTTGACAAAGTTGCGGAGAAGCTTGAGAGTCTCTGGATTGGTCCCGTTGTCGAGGTTGTCGATGTGGTTGATCTTGAGGTGCGTGAGGGACTCGGGGTCGATCCGGGCAAGCACCAGACTCACAAACTCGGTCGAGACCCGCGAGAGACTGAGGCGCTTGAGGTTCTTGAGCATCATCGGCGACGTCGCCTGGTCCTCGACATCCTTTCCCGTGCGATTCGTCTGCCCATCCGAAGCAAAGACGGCCTTCCAGATCTCGAGCACATTCTCCTCAATCTCTGGGTCGCCCTGGAGGTTCGAAATGATCAAGGTTTCGACCGAGGTCAGCAAGACCTGCATCGCCGACTGGAACCGGCGGTGGCGCTTGGACGAAGTCTCTTTGACAAGGACCCTGAGGTTGTCGTAGATTTGGTAGATGAGCTTGGGTGAGAGGATCACGACCTTGAGCATCGTCGGCTGCTTGCGCCATTCGTCCGGCTCCTCGCTGATCTGCACCAGCGCGCGGGCAATCTCGGAGGTGCTCGCTTGCGAGCTGGTGGCTGGAAGGAGCAGCGGCGAGTACTGCGGCATCACCAGCGAGAGATATCGCTTCTGCTGGGGATTGAGGAACCGGCCAAGGCGGTAGATGATGTCATTGTTGAACTTGGACAGCTCGGAGGGCTCCATGGCGCTGGTGCGGCAGCGATCGCAAGAAATGGCTGGAAAATCGACAGATGAGGGCGAGTGAGTACCCGTTGCGCCCGATTCGAGTGCACCAGTCGGTCGGATGCCGTCGCAAGGACACTAATTGCACAAGAGCGGCTGCTGGGTGCCGTCGAGGCGATCAATCAAGCGGAAAACCAAGTGCAAACCGCAAACCGCAAACGCACACACACACACGGCCACAAACCAGGACGGACAGCCACACACACACGGCCACACACACACACAAGCCCTGGCACAGAAGGGCCTTGTCGTGTTCCTCTTGATCTTCGCCGCCATCTGCATCGTCGCCCGAGCCTGGTCCTGCTGCCCACCGCTGTCCACAGCTGCCCCCGCACGACAAACACCAGTCCTTCCCCGGCCTGCCCTCGCCGCCGCATCCGTCTCGCACCCGATCCATCGGCTCCGCTCGGCCCTCGCCTCCCGGAGCAGCCTCGACGACCAACCCGTCCGCTTTCCATCGGCTATCTCTGGCCCAGCCCAATGTCGCTCCGTCCCAAGGCCATCGATTTCAAGGCCACCTATGTCGACTTTGAGACCAACCTGCGGGCCCTGTATTCCCCGTCGGACCAGCGTCTGACGGGCATGAACATGTTCCAGGCTGTCTACGACATGTGCACCTGCTATCCAAAGGGGCAGGCCGATCGGCTCTTTGACTCGATCGCCGCATTTCTGACGGGCTATTGCACGCAGGTCGCCAACGTAAGAGACCGCGAGTCTCCTATCCAGTCGCCGTATCTTGAAACGCACCTCTTTTGGTCCAACTCGCGTGGCGCCGACTTTGGGCCGCATCGTCGTTGCGCTGCCCATCTAATCCTATCGTTCCTATGCTTGCCATTTCCATCTGCCCACCGTCGCGCATCGATCAATATGCATTCGCCACCTTCATGGGACGACGACGCCATGGATCCATTGTTGCCGCTCGTGTATCGACGATTCGTCTGGGTCGTCCCGGGGGCCGGCAGCGACTGCTGGAGTTTGAAGAAATCGCACCCATCTACGTGTCCGAATGGAACAGCTACCAGACCGCCTCTCGCTATGCCAACTCCATCTGCGACTATCTGAACCGCATTCTGATAAAGATGTATTCGAGCAAAGTG
Organism: Polychytrium aggregatum; assembly: GCF_025602895.1. Classification (NCBI taxonomy): domain Eukaryota; kingdom Fungi; phylum Chytridiomycota; class Chytridiomycetes; order Polychytriales; genus Polychytrium; species Polychytrium aggregatum. The sequence continues at coordinate 76,242 of NW_026516323.1, read as the reverse complement.
GGCTCCGACGCCAAGTATCGCCGGCAAAGCATCGAGGCCGTGAGTATGCGATTCGACGAGCACGGGCCATTTGCCCCATTGATTCGATTTGTGTGCATCGTCGTCGACCAGGCCCAGAACAGGGTCCGGCTTGAACTCTGTGTCCGAGAAGGAGCAAGACAGGGAGCCTGAACTGCACCGCCGAATGCCAGAGAGTGGCCCGCGCTCACCCGCTTGTCTCGTGCTCGCGTATAGCTGGCTTACAGCCTGTGGGTCGAGCACGTCATCAACCGCCTCAAAAGTCGGTCCAACCGGCTGATCTTCCAGGTCTCGCAGTTGATCGAGAAGAACCGGGATGGAGACTCGATCTCGGCAGACACGGTGAGGCAGGTCATGGAGTCGTTTGGTAAGATACGTGGCGTGGTCCCAAATTGTCGCTGTGGCAGAGGGGAGGGCAGGTGATCCCGCGGTGGCGATTGTGCTGGCAGGCTTGGACGGCAAGACGATGCATCTGCTTCGAGCTTCCCCTGCGATTGCTGATTATCCGCTCGGCGCCCGTCGTCTACAACGAATGCACCACCAATGTCTGCGACATCATTCGGCATAAAGTCGAAGTCTACCGATACAAGGACCACCACCTCCAGCTGTACGTGGAGGAATATGAGAGGAGCTACCTCGAGTCAACCCAATCCTACTATGAAACAGAGTCCAGCACCTTTGTGGCATCCGAATCGATTTCCAACTTTATCCAGAGAGCTTCCCGGCGGCTGGCCGAGGAGCAGGAACGGACCACAAGGTTCTGCCACCCAACATCGTTCGAAAAGGTAGACCCATGTGGTTGATGCAGGAGCGGCGCTTGGCACTTGCGAGCGACTCCATCGCCAGCGCATCGGTACACTTGGTACCGCCATGTACTTGCTGTAACGAATCTGATGTCGGTGTCGAGAACCCGCAGTGGAGCCGCAGTGGAGCCGCCATCGTCGATCTGGTGCCTCCAGGCCATGACAATGACTCACTGTGCTGACCCGACCGTTTTGGTGTATATCCGATGGACAAGGTGGTGCGGGAGTGCACCAACCAGTACGTGGGCGTCCATCAAAAGCGCATCCAGGCCGAGTTTGTGACCATGCTCGTCCGCGATCTGCACGAAGGTACAGCCAGGGATACGCATTTGGTCGGGCACCGCTCTTCGGGCAAGCATCTCGTCCCGACCGGGATTGCATCGACTAACTGGTCGTCTCGGTCCTATCACGCTGGCTCGCAGATATGACTGTGGCATACGACTTGCTTATACGGATACCCGACGGCACACTACCGCTCCTTGCATCGCTGGAGACCCACATCAAGGAAACCGGCACTAAGCTTGTCGAGACCGTGTGGTCGGCTGCCACCAAGGTAGAGAGCTTGGCTGTACACTCCCATGTTCAACAGTCCCGTGTAGCTGCATCATGCACATACTGATCCATCTCCTAAATTGCATCCTCTGCACTCGATGGCCTCACGGATCATTCTTACGCTTCCACACCGCTGATGCAGAACCCTTCCGAGTACGTCGATGTTCTTGTGGCCCATCACGCAAAGTTCACCGAGATGTGCACCAAGCTCTTCAAGGGAGATCTCATATGCATCTCGACCGTCGACAATGTAAGCGTGATGCCGGTGGGACACGGACGTAGTGCAAGTTTATTGGCGGATACATCTACGAGCATGCATGCGTCGCCTGATTCACCGAGTGGGCAGCTGCACTCTTGTTCATCCTGGGGCAACGGTGTGATCGAGAGAGCGAAGCATCCGCCACACGACAGCGAGTAGGCGCTGATCCCCCGGACTTTTTCACCAAAGGCCCTGCGATCCATCATCAACAACCGCTCGCTGCACAAAAATACCGGCTCGGCCGAGCTGCTGGCCAAGCACGCGGACAACTTGCTCCGCAAGAAGAGTGCAAGCAGTGAAGGCGACGTCGAGGAGAAGCTGTCGGCACTGGTGCGTCCCTCGGCGCTGATTCTGTTGCGCCTGATGTCGCTGAATGTTGAGCACCAACGAATGCCGCTGCTGACGCGGCGCATCCACCTCGATCCCGCTGTTGCAGATGATCCTGTTCATGTACGTCGACGACAAGGACGTGTTCCAGAAGTTCTACTCGAGAAGTTTGGCCAAGCGGCTGATCTACGGCGGCTCGGTGTCCGATGAGGCCGAGCTCAGCATGATCACCAAGCTCAAGGTAGTGTGACAGCACGGACGAGAGAGAGTCGAGTGTCCGACAGTGTAAACATGAAGTGTGAATCACAGCTGCGCGGCCCCATGGCTCAGACTCGCTCTAATCCCTGTGAAACTCAATGCTCGGCATCGGCACGCTTCGTTGCTGAATCGGAACCGACAATGACCAGATGGCCTGTGGCGTTGACTATACCAGCAAGCTGCTCCGGATGTTCCACGACATTGGCGTGAGCGACGATCTCAACACGAGGTTTAGGGGCCATCTGGATCAGCAACACAAGTCGCTCAATCTGGACTTTAGCATCATGGTCTTGACGGCCGGGTTCTGGCCTCTCATGAATGCGCCATCTGAGTTTCAGCTGCCGGCCGAGGTGAGGATAGCGGGCCGTTGCGATCTGGCCCGGTGGCCCAGTACGGCTCAGTGGCGGCTCTATCGTCGCTTGAATCGTGCACGGGAACTCACTCTTCCCCATTCGTGGCGCCGATGACACTGTGGTGGACGCTTCCATTTCGCAAGATGGAGCAGAGTGTGATCTACTTCACCCAGTTCTATACCAGCGTTGCCTTCAACGGACGCAAGCTCACATGGCTGCACCATTTGGCCAAAGGTGTGCGCAAACATTCGCTTGGGCAGTGTGTGTTGCACCTGCTCTGTCGAGGCCGGGGGCCCATGCAATCGATTGGATCTGTGAGCTAACTATTGGTTTGTCTAGCCGATGTCAAGCTCATTGGCTTTGATAAGCGGTACGAGTTGAACGTATCGCTCTACCAGCTGTCGATACTGCTGCTGCTCAACTCGCTGCCCAGAGTTAGTCTCCAAGAGATCGAGAAGCAGACCAAGCTCAGCCAAAGCGAAATCCAACGATCGCTCAAGGCAAGGAAGGCAGAGTTGTTATCGACAATGGGCCGGGGGGAGTCAGGCGGTATGAGCAGCGCGTGTTGACTGGATTTGATCTCGTTTGTGCAGGCGCTGGTGGACATCAAGTTGGTTGAATTCAACGAGGGAGCCTCTGAGATCTCGGTCAACGCCAAGTTCACCAGGTGAGTGCTCGCTGCGGATCCGCATCAACGACGAGCCGCTGGCACCATCTCGAGAGAGAGCAGTCTCACATTCGTGGCTTGTATCTCGCTCGCGACTGTACAGCAAGCGGATCAAGATCAAAGTCACTGCAGGCGTGCAGGCCGACACGCCACAGGAAGTCGATGCAAATCGCAAATCGGTCGAGGATGATAGAAAGATATACATTCAGGTGGGGCCAAGTCCGAGCCCTGCACAAGAGCGACATGCGACTTGACTCTGCAGTGTTTCCAGGCGAGATGGATCGACCCAGCAGAGAGTGTCTGAAACGGCACTGGCAGCACAGCAGGCCGCGGCGATACGTCCAGCCACCGCCACTTGCTTACGTCTCCGCCGCTCTTTGCTTCACAGGCGGCGATCGTCCGGGTGATGAAGTCCCGGCGCGAGCTCTCGCACAACCATCTGATCCAAGAAGTCATCAGCCTGTCCAAATCGCGGTTCAGCCCCAGCATACCCGTGATCAAGAAGTGCATCGAGCATCTGATCGAGAAGCAGTACATTGAGCGGAGCAATCAGAATCGGGACCGATACGTGTACATCTCATGAGCCGTCGGTGTGGGAGACTGGCGATGAAATATATCTGTGCGATGCAGCCATCGACAAGCTGGTTAGGTTCTGGACACGCGAAATCCACGCTCTTGTCACGTGTGAGCGTCCACGTGGACAGACTCTCAATCGATTCGCTGGCTTGCGGCCAACACAACACAGCCCAAGGCAGCAGCGATCGCACCGGCCTCGACACCGACATCACCAACATCGACATCAACGACTGCAACAGCAGCAGCAGCAGCAGCAGCAGCCGCTAGAACCGCCCGCTCATCTCCGTCCGCCGTACTCGCCCCCGCACTCACACTCGTCGCAGCCATGATCCACATCCGCCAAGCTACCGTATGAGCTTGTTTCCGATCTGATCGCAATGCCGATACGAACGCTCGCACTGGCCGCCAGATCGACAGCCGCAGCGACGAGAGGGCAGGCCGCCGAGGGTTGTGCTGGACTGAAGACGAGGCCGTGCCCGTCGACGGCGACGGGGGGATGCCGATCTGCTGCCAGGATGTCTTCGAATCGATCGCTGACCTGGATGCTTCACTTCCGCACCAAACCCAGTCCGACGACCTGTTCGCGATGCAGAACTGCAACCTGATGAACCTGCCGGAGAACTACGTGATGAAGTATTACATCTACCATGCCCTGTCGTGGCCCCAGCTTTCCTATGTCGCCGAGGACCACAAGGGCCGGATCGTTGGCTATGTTCTGGCAAAGATGTGAGTGGCGTGAATACGATATCCATGCGCGTTGGGTGCCGATCTTGCGAGTTTGAGCGAGGACGGATGGGCATTGCCAGGAGAGGCTTGATGGAAGCGCTCGTGCTGCTGCTATTGCTATCCTTGCTGCTAATTTCGCTTCGCCGCTGGCTGTGTTTGCATTTCCCTTCTGAACGCCTTCTCTGTCGCTGCTCTGTGGGCTTTGGCCAGGGATGATGAGCCCACCGATGCCTCCAGTCCTCCCCACGGCCACATCACCTCGCTGTCGGTGATGCGAACCTGGCGCCGTCTCGGTATCGCCGAGAAGCTCATGACACAATCCCGTAAGTGCAGCCCTTCCCTTGATCAACAGTAGAGCGGACCGGAACATGGGCCAGGCGCAATCCGGCTGCTTGAGCGGCGCTCTGTGCTCGGCGGCGAACAGAGAATGTGGCTTCCTCCAGATCCACAGGACGGTCGTCGACTTGCGGATCCACCCCACAGCCTCGCTAACTCACTTTGGGTTCTTCGCCCCTGCCCGATGGCAATCTCCCAACTCCATCATCCCCAGAGAATGCCATGGTCGAGTGCTACAATGCCAAATACGTTTCGCTACATGTCCGCAAATCGAACCGAGCTGCCCTCCATCTCTATCGGGACACTCTCAAGTTCAGGTACGGCTCTTGTACCATCATGCTGTGCAGCAGATGTTTGTGCGGCGAGCGAATGAGCAAGCTGCTGGCAGACGTCTGGGTCAATCATGGCTTGGGCTGACTGGCTCTGCCTTGCACTCCCGTCCAACGATCCTCTGTTTTGTGGGGGGGGGGATATTCTGCGACTGATTCCGAATCACATTGGTACTGCTGGATCCGCTCTCTGGACGGTGATGCTTGCATCGAATCATCATCCAACCCTTCCTCTGCCCGAACTCTTGCGATGACCTGATGGGACTGGACACAACTTCAATGTCTCGCTGGCAACAATCTCCCATGCACTCTTCGTTGTGCCATCCAGCGTCAGCGAGGTGGAGACCGGATACTACGCCGACGGAGAGGACGCCTACTGCATGAAGAAGGTCCTGCAGGAGTAGGATCTGCTTTGTCTCAATCCCCCTTCCCACCCTCAATACAGCTTCTCTGAGCGGGATAGTTACTTGCCGAGAGCCACGACGGGACAGGTAGAGGATATGAAAAGAAAAAGTATATGGTGGGCAGTTCTTGCTGATACAAACAATGTAGATATCGAATGTGAGAGTATTGCGTTCTTCGCAATAGAGAGGGGGCGGGGTCGATGCCATCCGCCGTTCCAGTTCCCAACATCAACAGCGCCGAGAGGTCCACACAGACAAAAGCAGAGCAGCCAGGCGCTTTGCTTGGAGGAATGCCGAGATGTAGATTCAGGTCCAAAAATGCTAGCTGAAAGGTAATAGGTAATAATATGCGAGCAACCCCGACAAAACCACAACACACCAACTACCACGATACAGGCAATAAATAAGGGATGCATGGAATGGGAGAGATACTCCTCTCATAGATTGATCAGGCACATGGCGGTCAAAACTGTCGCCACAGACGGTCATTCCGGCAGAGTCGAGCGCCATTCCGGGACAATCTGGGTCGAGACGATGCAAGAAATAGCAGGCATCAGAGCTGTACGATCTTGAGTGCGGTGGAGGGTGCAATAAATAGCTGCAGAACAGAGTCGAGGGCACGAGGTTGCTTGGCAGTGGACGCAGGGGGGATCCGTTGGGTCGTGGGAGCGGCATTGCGGCGGCTACTTACGATCAGCGTCCCCCGGAGCGGCTGCACACTCGCTAAAGAGCCAGTTAAAGAGTCGAATCGGGGGGGGGAAGCGGGGAGGCAAAGGCGGAAAAGGGAGGTGGAGACAAGCGGCAAGCAAAGACGGGAGGGGTACTGTGAAAGAAGGCGGATTTCATACAAGGCGATAGCTAGAAATGTTTGACATCGAAACCAAGCCTGCGCCGGCATCGAATAGGGGAAGAAATGAGAGGCAGGCGACACCTGCGCAGTGCCAGATGCGCAGGGGCCTGTGGGAGAATCATCGGTCAAAAAAGAAGGGGGAAGGGATGGAGCAAGATACAAAGAGAAAGCGTGCGAGGGAGAAGACTTGGCAGGACGGTCGAGGGAATAAGGCGCAATGTGAAGCCCTTAGTTAGCCACGACGAGGGAGCTGCGTTCGTTGGATTCGACGGGGGAGTCGTTCGCGGATCGTGGCTGGACGAAAGCGAGAGGAGACTGGACGTGCGGCGCAAACGACCGAGGGTTCTGTTGAGAAACCCACCGTGCCAGGAGAAGGTCAGAAACGGCATGGACAGGAGAGGAAGAGGCCGAAGCGCAGTTGGTATCCAAGCGACCGGCTCAGGAGGGAGATGCACACGCAGGCCAGACAGACAGACAGACGGGCAGGGCAGGGCAGGCCAGCCCAGCAGATTGGCCATCGACATCCGCCTATCGACGAGCCCGGAGCAGCATCGGCGCAAAAGGCCCACTCTCGGCACAGTCGGCTGGACAGGCCCTCGGCCGCCGCGACGAGCTCGCTGGCATACATGCGTGCGTCGGCATCGATGGCGTAGCCAAGGGCAACGAACTTACTTTGAGGACAGGGGTGCGGCGCTCTCTTTGCGCAGGAATAAATAGTCTATTGTTCGGAGCGTTGGCGCCGTGATTACTGCTGGCGAGCGGCGAGGCAGCAGCGGCGACGGCGGGTCCTCGCTGCGATGGTTGCAGGGACGGGTCTTGCGAGGCGTGGCTCTCGTAGATGGTGGAGACGTGGCCGTAGTCGCCGATGCGATAGGAGACGCAGAAAGGATCGATCCACAGCACCAGGTCGAGCGGGAAGAGCCTGGCGACCGGGGCAATCGACTCTCTGGAGGGCAGCGCAGACAGCAGCGAGGACACGATGACGGGGTCGAGGTTCCCCGCCAGGTTGGAAAGGGAGCGGAAGGCGCTGCCCTTGTGGGGACACTGCAGGTCCCAATGGCACGAGTATTTTGCGAGCAGCGACTCGATAAGATGGGACTTGAACTGCGAGACCGAGTCTTTCGAGGACTGGTGGAGCATGAGATACCTCGAAAGGAACTCGGCTGCGGTGGTGATTTCAGTCAGCATGGTGGCTTGAGGGAGGGGGGAACTTGGCGAGGAAGCGCAGCGGAAAGACAAAGCAAAGGTCGCCGAGAGGAGCTATCTTGGGGGGAAGCAGTGAGGTGGAGCGGGGGGAGCAGGCAAGAGCGGATGCAGCGGGCGAGAGGAGCAGCGCGGGCTATATATGTGGAGAGGGGATGAGCTGGCGATGAGCTGGCGATGAGCTGGCGGTGAGCTGGCGGTGAGCGGCAAAGGAGGACGGCGACGAACCGGAGGGGCGCAAACAGACCAAACGGTGGAGCGTCGGCGACGTCGGATGGATCGCTCTCGCGGGGCTCTCGGTGCGCCCTCGCCCGCCGCAGTCGCCTGTGCTCGCCCAGCTGGCGGCGAGAGGCGAGAGCGCCGCGGCGAGATGTCCAGCCGCAAAGCCACCGCTGCATCGCCACCCAGCGGCAGAGCGGGTCACGCGCCGCTCATTCGAGCCGCCGGCTGCATTCCAGCTAGACAATCCAGCCAAACAATCCAGCCAGCAGCGGCCGGGTGACCAGCGGCCAGGTGACCAGCGGCCTTCCAGAGTGTGCTCCGACGTTCCAGCAACAAGCAACCCATGTGGTCTGCGTCCCCTGGTCTTGGTCGGGGGAGGAAGACGACGCCGACCTAAAAATAGCTCCCGGCGAATGTGTGCGGACGCCGTCCTCGTAGCCTGCCTTCTCGTCAGTGCCCGCTGACTGCCCGGTGATGATACTGCGGGTCGTCCTGTGATGGCCCTGTGGGAGGCCTGTGATGGTTCTGAAGGCCGTCCAGCGATGCTCCGGTCCAGCGATGCTCCGGTCCAGCGATGCTCCAGTCCACGGCCCGATCAAGGCAAGCTGCATTCTGAGGACCTGCTGATTGCGCATCGCCCACTGGCAGCACAATGCAAGGATTCGCCTGACCTGCGCTCGCCCGGCTGCCGGGCGGTTTCCCGCATCGACCCGCAACTCTGAGCGGCTGGATCAACAAACAAATCAAATCAAATCGAAAGCGAAATCGATGGCGGTATATAGGGGGTGAGGAGGACGCCAGCCCCATCGGCATGCATCCATCGACTCGTTGTTCTTCTGCTCAGACATGATGCACCAACCCGACCCGCTGTCGCTGCCTGCTCCGGGCTACTGGGGCCATCCAACTTCCACTGTGGACTGGTGCGAAAACAACTACACCGTCTCGTGGTATATTGCCGAGTTCTTCAACACCATATCGAGGTACTGCCCAGTACTCTTGCTCTGCTTGCCGAGGGTGGGCAGGATAGGCGGGCGGGCGTGTGCAGGAAAGCCCATGCCGGGGTGGCAGGGATGGGATGCACGATGCGGTGCGTGGGAAACGGGATATGCGTGCTCTCAGATGTCGCCGCGGTGCATGGTCGAGGACAGCCCACTGTCGCAGCGACCTGTGAACGAAGCTGGGGTGAGCAGACGACGACGACCTCAGATGTCGCCGTGGCAGCGCCGTTTGAGCCGGAGACCCGCATGGCGGACTGCCCTGCATGCTCGCTGCAGCCAGAGGCACTGTTCCGGCTGGTCAGTCGCTGTGGTGCGTCGAGGAAATCGGTCTCGGCTTGCCCGAACCAGACTGTCTCGCACCCGCACAGAGGGAAATCCCGGATGGAACGAGGCTCGATTGCTGCGGCGACTAACTCGTCTGTTGGATCGGCCCAACCAGCGCATCCATGGTGATCCTTGCTCTGATTGGCCTTTGGTCCAACGCCAAGTTTGGTGCCCGATTCGTTGTCATTTTTGCGTCGTTCTTGGTCGTTGGCATTGTGAGTATCAAGAGCCCGCACCGATGTGCACGCGTATCCATTGCTTCGATCCCTTCGATCCCTTCGATCCTTGGATTGCTTCGATGCACCTCTATATTTTTGTATCCACACCCCATTCTTCCATCCCTGGCTGCGTACCTGTCGTCGCTGCGTTGCATCACACTGACTCTTTGTCCCTGCTCTGTTGTGTCTTTGCAGGGGAGCATCATGTTCCATGGAACGCTGCTGTTTCCATTCCAGATGCTCGACGAACTCCCCATGTGCTACACCTCTCTGGCCATGGCGTACTCGCTGCTCGAGCCCTCAAAGAAAAAAAAGTACGGCTGGACGCTCCCCGCAGCGATGACGGCCTATGCTGTTGCCACGACCCTCGTTATCGCATCGAACCAGAACGCGGTCCTTCAGTTCTTCTCCTTCCATCTGAGCTTTGGACTTCTTCAGATATTCGTGTTCGGATCGACGTACCACTTCATCCGCGACCGCAGCGACGACGCCCACCGCATCTGGTGGACCGGCATTCGGCTCTATGTGTTTGCCCTGGTGTTGTGGCTCGCAGACCTGAACTTGTGCTTCCTGATGAACTCTCTGCCGATCAATCCTCAGCTGCATGCCTTCTGGCACATCCTTGCTGGGCTCGGCTGCTTCTACACCTGCCAAGTTTGCGTGCTCCATCGACTCGACGGGCTCGGTCGTGTTGGGCGAACGGTTCGCCTGGCCAGGATCATACCCCTTGTTGTCGACGGTGGCGAACGACTTGTTTGCCGCACAGTGTGTTGAAAAACAGTGAGGCATGTCATTTCTCTTGGACAAAAACCCGCCGAGGTTGGATCATGCCATGCCCAACCAACGACGGAGTGGGTCAAATCACCTCCGCAGATGTCCGTCCCGTGGAGTCGGTCCAAGTCACCAGTATCTCATCGGCCGAGTCCGCCACGACGATGTGAACCCCGATCGGCGTCGTCCAGCCAGGTCGATCAGCATCGTTCAGTCTGCGTGTTGAAGTGCTCCATTTCGCTTTGGCCGTGCTGTTCATTTTCCAATCATACCCTTGGCCCCCCCAACCTCATACTCCGTGACTCGAGCTGGACAGCGCTGCCAGTGCAATACAGCTTGTGTGCTAATAAGACATATGTCCCCGTTTCCTCCGCTGTCCTTGCGGGTTGAACGATCTCGGCTGTGGGATTGCTTCTGGTCTTGGTTGGGACAGCATGCTCTCCATACTCGGTCGACACTTGGACATGGGCATCTATTGCCCTGGCTCCGCGGGATGTGTGGCCGTCGCAGATGATGCCACTGCGAGTCTGGTCAGACGTGGCGGAAGAGAGATTTGACAGTGGCACCGATGCCGCAACAGTGCCGTCCCGCTGGCATGTGTCTCGCGCTCGCCAGAAGGTTTTTGGGTGCCTCCCAACCACCCTCCCGACCACCCTCCCGACCACCCTCCCAACCACCCTCCCAACCACCCTCCCAACCACCCTCCCAACCACCCTCCCAGCCGTCCGCCAGCCCAGTGCTTGTGAGCTGCTCCTTGCGCTTTCAGCTGCCATCTGTCCCTACTGCTCCTGGCGTTTTCAGTTGCCATCTGTTGTCCGCTGCAACATCCCACTGGACTCGGACCCGACTCTCCAGCCAGCTGCCGCCATGTGGAGGCAATTGCACCATCCCCTGTTCTGGCTCCTCTGTATCGACGCAACCGTCGCATCCCGATCGCCCACGACAACCATGTTCGCCCACGACAACCTTTTCCGCACGGCCCAATCCGAATGGACTCGCATCGGATCCTCGCGGCCACCAGACGCACCAGCCGCCTTTGCTGATCGGGCCGCTGCGCGCTCTCGTTCCCCAGCCCGTCTGCGCTGCCAGGGTGGCTCGCCAGCAGTGCCACACAGCCTGCTGTAGATTGCCACTGTCAGCACATCTCCTGTCGGTGCTGGCTGGGCTGGGCCGAGTGGGAGCCATGGGCCGATGGGCTGGTGTCCATGGTGGCACTGATGTACAGCAGTACAGAGGCCTGAGCGCCTTGTGCGCTGTCCCGCAGGACATGTGATGCCCCCACCGGCACCCGCGGCGCCTTGCTCAGGGCCCATCCAAGCCCCCAGTCGCGCAGGAGTGGGTCGGCTGGGGATACATGTCGCACATCCGTGTCCACCGCCGGCTTTCTGCCGGCTTGTTGCTGGCTTGTTGCTGCCCGGTGCTGTCTACCCAAGCGCTGTGCCGTGCTGGATCTGGGCTCTCCGCGCCCTTTCGCGCCTCCACTCACCCAAAGAGAGTTGCATCACGGATCCGTTGTTGGCTGCAACCCAAAAGCCATCCCCATTCCTTGCAGATCTGTTCCCATGGCGCACATGGCGCTATCGCCCCACCCGATTTCATCTTCCCAGGCGACACCATCCTCGTTCGTGGGCTTGTGTGGGCCGCCGTCCCCATTCCGAGCCAGCGTTGTCAGCCAGCTCCTGGGGAGTCGGCTTCCGAAGATATAAACCCATCCTCCCCCGTCCCGTCGACTGCCCCTCACCTTCTATGCTTGGTCTCCTCGCCCGGGTCTAGCTGCAGCCTGTCGACGCCAACATGAAACTGACCTCCATCGCCTCGTCCCTGGCCGTCCTGGCCTTCATCCCCGCCTCGCTGGCCAACTTTGCCGGTGACTTCCAGTCGCTCGTGAGCTCTGGCAAGCTCAAGAAGATCAACGGCACCTCGTACTATGCCGGTCTGGCCGGCGACCTCCGCGGTTCCGTCACCAACACCGTCCTGCCCTATGGTATGTCCCTCTTTGCACTGCACCGCTTCCTCGTTCTCGTGGCCATTTGCCTCCATCTGGATCGTCCTTCGCTTTGCTGCCTGGCGCTCATCTGTGCCGTCGGCTGCCTCCAGGACCCGACAAGCGCCAGGCTGTTGCCGATGAGGTCTCCAAGCTCTTTGACATCTGGGTCAACCGCCAGTCCAAGATCGACCACTACGGCTCCGATCCCCTCGCCGTCTTGGGCGACATTGTTGGCAACGCCAGAACCACCGACGACCTGAGCTTCCATCTCTCCATCTCCCGTCTCTTCCTCTCCATCCGCGATCTCCACACCAACTACTGTAAGTGCGGTGCACACTCGCCCCGGTGGCACATGCTGCAAGTTGTGGCTGTGCATGCTGATTCGCTCGTGTCTGATACTGCCGTCAGCGACACCCTCTGTCCGTTCCCACGGCTGTCATCTCACCCCTGCCTTGCCATTGATTCCCACAGACCTGCCTCCCCCTTATGCCTGCAACCGCGCCTTCCTGCCCTGGGGCTTCCAGTTCGTCGACGGCCCCGACTACTGGCAACCCACCCTTGCCGTCGCCGGCTTTATCAACGCCGGCTTCCCGCTCTCGCAGTTCTACACCCCCGAGGTCCGTGCCGCCGTCGCCAACGTCAAGCTCGGCCACACTCTCGTCAGCATCAACGGTCTCGAGTTTGGAGAGCGTTACTTTGAAGACCCCCACAACTACCAGACCTACGGCGCTGCCGGAGCCAACGACCAGGGCGGCATGCAGCGCTACGCTGCCAAGCTCTCGGCCTTCAACGGCCGCTCGGGCCCGCTCCCGCTCCCCGAGGAGGACAACCTCAAGCTTGTCTTTGCCGACGAGAACGGCAGACAGTACACTGTCTCCGTGCCCTACATCCAGCGAGTCGACGGCGGCTGCATTGCCCCTCTCCTCCAGTCAAACGGACTCCAGGCCGAAGAATCCTCGCTCCTGTCGGACCCTGTCCCTCCCCCCAAGAAGCTGCCTCCTCAGATGTACGACCCCACTAACGACGAGTACCGCGAACTCTTCCCCGACAACTACATCCCTTACACCCCCACTGGCGAAGGCACCGTCCTGTACTCAAAGTATACCAACAACGGCGCCAATGTCGGTGTCATCCGCATTACTTCCTTCCAGGCCACCACCGGCGACGACGGCGCCATCCAGACCATCCGCAACCTCCTCGTGAACGAGTTCAAGGACACCGACGGTCTGATCATCGATCTCCGCAGCAACGGCGGAGGCTCCATCACTTATGCCGACTCGCTGCCCCAGCTCTTCAAGTACGGCTGGGTTCCCTACTCTGCTCGTGCCCTGGTCTCCAAGACCAACACCAACCTCTTCAACAGCGCCAGTATCTCGGAGCGCGACTGGACTGCTCCCTACAACGCTGGCTTGGCGGCCGGTAACAAGTACAGCGACTTGCATCCCTTTGACCTCCCCAAGGACGTCAACACCATCGGTGTCGCCTACCTCAAGCCCGTGGCCATTCTCAACGACGCCAAGTGCTTCTCGGCCTGCGAGCTGACCTCGGCCAACTTCCAGGACTTTGAGATCGCCACCATCTTTGGCGAGGACGGCCAGACTGGCGGTGGCGGCGCTAACGTCGTCGAGCACACCGCCAACTTGGTTCCCTGGTCTGCCGGCAGCCAGAATGCCTCTCTGGCCTTCAAGCTGCTCCCGTATTCCGACTACCCCAACCCTTCGTACCAGCCCAACATGCGTGTTGGCTGGCGAGAGCTCATCCGCTCTGGCCCCAACGCCGGCAAGAGTGTCGAGGACGACGGTGTTGCCTCGGACGAGACCCCCATCCGCCCGACCGTCAAGGACGTTCTCACCGCCAATGTCTCGAGCCAGTTTGACCGCATTGCTTCGTACCTCAAGGGTCAGGGCGAGCAGACCGGCCGGAACAAGCTCTACTTCAACTCTGAGCCATTCTACTTTGAGCGCAAGGCCGGAGAATCGATCGACATCTCGGGTGTCGTCGGTGGCTTCCGCACTCTCACTGCCGAGCTCGACGGCACCAACCAGACGTCGTCCGTCGCCGGCACCAGTGCAAAGTCCAACTTCACCGTCAAGATCACTCCCCCTGCCCAGCTGGGCTTCTACACCGTCACCATCAAGGGTGTTTCTGACTACTGGGGCACCGACGATGCTCCCGCCCTCGTCACCAAGCGTCTCGTGCGCTTGACCCCTGCCCTCAGCAGCTACCTGACCTTGCCCGACAACTACACCTTTGACTATGACCTGAACAAGCCGTACTTGGCCCTCTACAACCGCCACAACTCGCCCGAGCACGGCTGGTACATCAAGGACAGCCGCCTGGTCGTCGGCCACCCTTACGTCGACAATGTCCAGTCCACCCTCTCGTTCTTTGTCAACCTCAACGCTGCCAAGAAGTACACCGTCCAGCTCGAGATCTCCTATGACACCGAGCCCAACTACGACTTTGTCTATCTCAAGTCCGTCAACGCCGCTGGAGACTCGACCACCTTTGGCCAGTGGACGGGCAACAGTGGAGGCTTTGTCAACGTCTCGGGCGCCGTCCCTGCTGATGCCAAGGAGATCCAGCTGGTCTTCTTCTCGGACGGAGGTGTCGATGCCAGCGGTGTCGAAGTCAAGTCCCTCAAGATCGTTGCTGCTTAAAAGCTTCCCGTGTTCGGGGGGATGGAGTTTCTGGTTCCTGTCTTGCAGCGTCGATGCATGCGACCCTGTGTCTGGCATTGGGCGAGTCTCTCAGCGGGGCGCTATTTCTATTGGTTTAGACTCTCTATGAAGCGCACTTTCTAATGGATATGTGAGTGCAAGTGACTATGATTCTAATACAACTTGGTCAGAGCGAAGCAGGATATCCGTTCCTGGGTCCTGAATACACAGCCATCCACATCAAAAGCGATCAGTCAGTGCTCCATGAGGCGTACCTCCAGGAGGCGTACCTCCAGGTCCTCAGCGTTTCGAACAAGGCAATCGCTTGCTTAGAGGCACGATGGAACAGTGTCGTGGTCCGAGGTGACATTGAGAATGGATGAAGTGATCGAATCGGTTTTCCACCTTGGGGAATATGTCGGGCAGACGAGCGGGTGGGACCAGGCGATGACCAGGTTGGACATGGGCCATGCTGCTGAGTGAGAGGCATAGCCTGTGGGGGGAGGCTGCCAATGACAGAGTCAGAGTCAGAGAAACGATAGATCAGAGGGGAGAGCGAAAGTACGAGGGCAGTTGGTGGTTGTTGAGGGAGAATGGCCGAGTGTCTGGAGGAGCTTGTGAGGTCCTACGACAGGCAGATGATACCCTGACATGGTAGTCTACAGACAAGGATACCCAATGTGTCTTCATGGAGTGATGGAAATCACCAGAGACTGTGTCGGTTGTGCTGGTGAGTCGTCCAAGATTTGGCAGAGATCGCGTGGGTAACGGGGTCGTCGCTGTGTGCTGGTTGACCCAGTCCTGTGTGATCAGCCATCGGGCTCGGCAGGAAAGATGAGCCATTCGGCTATTGCTCAGGGGAGAGTGCTGGTTTGTATATCGGATGTATTGGATGGATTGAATGCCAAATACAACATCACTCTGCCAATGCCGCTTTATCGGAACCACTTGTCAAGTCCTCTCACTGGTATCGTGTTGTCTGAGATGTGTGTGGACGGCGGGACTGCTTGGTTACTCTGATAGGATGTTCAACGTCATGATTTGGTTGATTGGCAGTGGAACTCGGGGGCTCGGGATCACGGCCACTTGCCGAGTTCCTTGAGTTGGTTGATGGAGTATTGGTGACCCTGGTCGGCGGATTTGCGCCACCAGAAGACGGCGGTGTCGGTGTTCTGGGGGACACCATGCCCATTTTGATAGCAGTTGCCGAGACACTTTTGCCCGTATCGATTGCCCTGCTCGGCCGACTTGCGATACCACTCGACCGCCTTGGTGTGGTCCTTGGTGACTCTGTATCCACAAAAGTAGCACAAACCAACCCAGTACTGCCCGTACGAGTTGCCTTGATCAGCAGACTTGATGAACCATTCGAATGCCTTCTCGTTGTCCTCCGATACTCCCTTACCACGACAGTAGCATTCTGCGATCCAAAACTGGCTGTCGCTGTGGCCCTCGTTGGCAAGTTGCTCAAAGATGCTCACTGCCTTGGTTTGATCCTTAGTGGATCCGAATCCAAAGAACACACACACAGCCATGAGATGCCTGCAGAGCCAGTCTTGGTCCGATCCGAGCTTGCAGAGATTGAAGAACTTTCGGGCTGTGGGTGAGCCGGATGAAGCCCAATTTGCTGCCAGACACTCATCCTCTCCGAGAGGGAACTCATCCGATTTGTTGTCTCGGATGATCCTGACGCCTTCCTGCTTGTCCTGCGTGATACCCCGGCCGAGATAGTGCATCCAGCCGACCATGTGAGTGGCGATGGGTTGGATTACTGAATCGGTGGAGTTGGCGCTGACTTCCTGCCAGCGGTTGAAGGAATCGACGTCGCTCTGTTCGATATTGTGGCCAACGAATGAGAGCCATCCACGGAGGAACACGATGTGGAGTCGGCCGTCTTCACTGCCTTGGTCAGCTGCCATGGAATACCACTCGATGGCTCTGTTGTAACTTTGATCGACACCATCGCCATTCTCATAGCATCGACCGAGGGCGATTTGGGCCTGAGGGATTCCACGATCTGCAAGACTGCGGTACAACTCGACAGCCTTGGTGTGGTCTTGGTCGACTCCAAGTCCGTCGCGATAACAGTGAGCCAGGTAGAAGTGTGCCATCGTGTGGTTTGCGTAGGTTGCCTTCTCCAGATGCTGGAATATCTGCTGATGCTTGGTGTTTTCTTCAGGCTCATCGTAATCGTCTGTTTGTAAGTCGATCTCAGATTGCAACATTCGAGCCAAGAGATACGAGGCAGCAGCATTGCCCTGGTCGGCTTGATCTTCCAGCCAGGATCGGTTGGCTGTGGCTTGATCGTCGCAGTGCAGAGAGAGGGCGATCTTGTCGCTCGGTGTGAGGCCAATCCGCATCTGGCCGTCTGTATGACACAGTCCTGCATTCTGGCACCAGTTGTGGAAGCGAGGCAGTTTGGAGCTCAGGAGAGGACGGGCACGCCTGCACACTCGGAGCAGGATCTTGATGGTGTTGTGGTCGAGGGCAAGCTGGAAGCTGTCGTTGCAACAGATGATGGTGAAGATGTCTAGGATGTGTTCGAGGGAGAGCTGGGTGATATCGGGCATCGACGAGGCTGTGGTGGCTTCAGCTTGTGATTGCTGAGTGGCAGATGATGCTGTGTTTGGAGCAGGCTCCTTCATGCTGGCCATGTTGACGGAGACAGGAGGCAGCGGGATTGGAGGCAGATGGTGATGGAGATGGACAGGAGACAGAGGCAGGTTGTGGCGAAGCAAGCCAAACCCTGGCAAGCCAAACACTGGACATTGAAAACACACACACAAGCCTGGCTCGATCCGTTGGTTTGCTGGCCGGATTCGTTGTTGTACCTGCATTGCCATATGTACTGCCACATGCACTAAAATTGGAACCAATCATGAAGTCGAACACGGAATCGGTCCTGAAATCGAGTCCTGCAGGCTCGCCATCCAAGGCCAGATGCACCTCACAATCGGCGATCCACAACCTTGACCAGCCCAGACCCTTCAGGCATCCTCATTACCTTGCATCCTCATTCCCTTGCATCTCGCAGCACGCCAGACCCACTTGAGCCCACTGAAGATCGCCAGGCATCAGGCCGCTCATACCAGAAAGGGACACTGTCCGTTTCTTTCCGAAATGACTGTAATAGGGAAAGGAGGAGACTCCGCCTGATGGAGCCGTTTCAAATGGGAATGGTACCTGATGGATCGTGACAACTGGGAGCTCGCCTGGTACAAGTCTGGGACCCACCGACACGCATATCCATGCATCGATTGAGGAGCGCCGGAGCTGGACGACGCATCGCCATGATACCGGTCGACAGCCTCAGCGTCGGTTCAATCTGCCCATCAATCCCGCGCGCTCAAATCAGAGGCGGTTCGGTATGCTCTCTGAAGACATGGCTGCGAGCGCGGACCCGAGGCAATGCCAATCCGACGAGCCCCAGTCATCCGTCATGCGTCGCGGTGGAGCAACTGGCCTCTTTGAAACAGCTTAATACAACTCGCTTCTCAAAGATAACTGTGCCCCCAATGGACCACTCGCATCGTGGCAGGTGCCCATGGTGCATGTCCAGAACGCCCGTCGACAATCGCTGTCGACCCACCCTTGCCTTGGGCATGGCTCGTCGTCCTCCGGGAGGCTCCGTGGCAGGCCACCCCCACCACAGCGTTACCAGCGGAATTGGTATTCCTCAGCAGAAGCCATATCGCTGTGCCCATGACCACAGGGCTTTCCTTTTTCATCACGGGTGCCATTGGATATCCAACCCGTCAACGAAATTGTCAAGGACGCTTGCGATTTCCGGGAAGCACCTGCGTCAGCTGCTGGTGCTCGGCGGCGTGTGTGCCCATGTTCGGTCGGCTCAAGGATGCGGGTCCAAGAAGCATTTGCCTGACAGAACAGATGCACCCGCGTTCTCACGCTGGCACATGATCGATGCGGCACTTCCACCGCCCCCACACTCACCAGCCCAGTCAGCATTCCATCCCCAGTTGTAAGTATCTTTGCGGGGCTGGTACATTGATCGAGTAAGCGAACCCATACCCAACGGTTGTCAGCACACCATGCAGCGAGGTTGCTGTCTTGCATGCATTGTCGTCGAGAGTCGAGTGCATATAAGCTCGTGCATCACGGAACAGCTAGACTCCTGCACCATCGATGCTTTCCATTGGGGGCGTATTGCATCGTCCGCCAACATGCACATACTCGCCTCCGAGCCTTCGGTCGCTTTCCACAATGCGCACTGGCAGACCGCCCACCCCTCCCCGTCGGCAAAACACTTTGCTGCTTCTCGCGCCGGGTCCCGTCCTTTGCGTTCATTCATTCGGATGCTTCCTCGGCGGCACCATCTCCATTTGGGGCGTGATCCCTCCACTCCGCTGCACTCCCGCATGACCAACTGGATCCACCTCGCATCCTGCGTGCCGCATGGGGTTCCGAGGGCCATAAATACCGATGCAGTTCCCAGCCTCCTTCGACCAGCACCACATCCACCGAGCTCGACCAGTCGCCTCTTGGAGCAACACCCGCCTCTTCACTACTCTCACCAACCCTCCTCCAGCCATGCTCTCGCTCAAGTCCTCTGTTGTCCTGCTCCTTGCCCTCGCCGGAGCTGCCTCGGCTGCTCCCAAGCGCAAGACCACTACACACAAGCCCGTCGTTGCTCCCACCAAGCCTGCCATTCGCCAGAAGGGCATCCACTACAAGGACGGCATCTTCCCTGCTCCCAAGGTCGAGGAGATTGCCGCTGCCTCGTCCAACGGCCTGACCTACTACGGCGGCCCGGTCATCGCCAACATCGACGTCCATCCCATCTACTACGGCGGCAACGTCAACTACCAGAACGAGATGGATACCTTCTACGGTGCCATCGTTGGCTCTCCCTACATCAGCTGGCTCTCCGAGTACAACACCCCCACCCAGAACATCGGCACCGGCACCTTCTCGGGCTCGATCACCCAGAACTCTGGCCTCAGCACCTCCACCACCGATGACAACATCAAGGTATGCTTCCTGTTCGCGCTGTGTTGACTTGTACTGCACCCAATTGAGCGATGATTCCCACTCGCTCGGGCACCCTCGATTCACTACGTTACTCGATCCGAACTGCTTGCTCTGCTTGTGTGTCTGTTCCAGCGACATCTCACACGCTGTTACTAACTGGCTTGCATATACCTCTGTTCATTGCAGACCTGGCTCCGCGGCCTTGTCCAGAGCGGCACCCTCAAGCCCACTGCCAACACCTACTACCCCATCCACTTTGCCCCTGGATACACCATCACCAAGGGCAACGATGCCTCTTGCTCCACTTTCTGCGCATACCACGGCACCATCGATGTCTCCGACATCAGCTCGACCAAGTACCTCTACTACGGCATCATGCCCGACCAGGGTGGCTCTTGCGCTGGCGGCTGCGGCAGCAACCCCTCGACCCTCAACAACCTCCAGTCCGTCTCGTCCCACGAACTCGTCGAGGCTCTGACCGATGCCGCTGTCGGTATTACCACTGGCAACACCTTAGCCTGGTACAATGAGGCCAACGGCGAGATCGGTGATCTGTGCACTGCCCAGCAGGCCACCGTCTACGGCACCGATGGCAAGACCTATGTCGTCCAGAAGCAGTGGTCCAACTCCCACAACGGCTGCTATGTACCCAAAACTCATATCAATCCTTCGAATGTTTGAATTCTTGGCTATGACCTTGATCCGAACCAATTGATTGTCCTGACCCGCAGCGCGAACGCGGTACTGTGAGTCAATCCCCTTCCAAGTCCTCAAAATAGTATTTGTATCAACGGACATCGTCCCTCCCCCGCGATTGCCACAGGCAGTTGTAGTCAGCCTTGCAGAATATAATGGCTCCTTTGATGAATATAATTTGCTGGAATAGTTTACTACACCAGAGCCCGCACCAGCTGCCTCCTCGCTCATCAAGAGTGGTCACGCCTTCAGGGGCGTACCCATCGGTTGTGGCATGGCCTGGCTGAATGGAACGCTCGGGCTGACAACAACCGGCTGTACAAGCCCATTCTTTTGTTGCTCCGCACCACTCTGAAGAGTCGGGTCAGACAGTGCATCTGTGCTCGTCTGAGTGTCACCGCTTGCTGCTTCTGGAGCACTTCGAGGGTCAGTTCATACCAGAGCATGGGCCGAACAAAGGTCTTGAACACCCTCGTCACCGTCTTGGCCGAGTATCGGCCCAGGCTCATTCCGTGCTTCACCAACTTGTCGGCGGCACCTCGAGCCTTGTGTGTGAGGTTCTGGATCTGGCGGTCCATCCTGAAGCCGTTGATGTCGACGATGGCTCCGAGGTATCGGAACTCCTTGGCGACTGACAGCTCCTTGCCGTACAGGTGTACCTTGGCATCCTTCTCCGGATGCTGTTCTGTAAACATCACCTCGCACTTCGGGAGCGAGAACTGGTATGGGTTCTCGATCCTGTAGCCCTCGCAAATGTCCAGCATGCACTGACGAGATCATTCCTGTCTCCTCTGATTTTCTCGAGCTTTGCTCGCAGCACAAGGCACCGAACTTGATCCTCTCGCTATGCATATGGACACAAATCAGCCCACACTGTGGGCATATATCCGAGTTCATGAAGCAAGTATATGCTCTATTGAATAAACGAAATACGTGGGAATACCCCATAATTTTGACACGACGAACACTTAAATTTGGTTGGTTAGGCTAGCTTGCGAAGCCACTTGGATAATCCCTTGAGCTTTTCAACTTCAATCTGTTTGGCTTCCTCGACTTTCGTCGTCGAATTGGCTTGAGTAGAGGGAGCGCGCGCTTGAATCTCGGGGTCAGTCGAATTTCGAAGATATTTGGTGATGGCCGCCTTGATCTCCGGCGTTTTGAGATACACGGGCTGTAATTATTGAAGTGTTAGAAAGAAGGTTTCAAGCGAGGGATGGGTAGCGATTGAACTTACCAGAATAGTAGTGGGCAAGTGCGGGGACTCAGTTGTCCAAAGGATGGCCAATCGTGGGGCAAAATCGCGACGACCATATGATATAGGTAATTTGGCTGCATGAATTCCGTGGCGGATCCATTGGGCTTGATTGTCAATTTCGACCCATTCATTCGAGGTAAGGGTGACTGGAGAAATGATTGCTGCCGAAAAAGTTGATGGGTGATCGGAGGAACAAACAAAATCATCACCACTATGAACCCAGACGATTTGATGGTCGTCGCTAAATTGACGAGAGAGAATTGTGTTGCCGTCGGCCGAGATAGCTACTGAGCGGACAGGATTTGTGTGTCCAGCGAGGGTATGTTTCAACTGGCCAGTGGCGGCATCCCATACTTTGATGGTCTTGTCCCAAGAGCCAGAGACAATCCACTTGCCATCGGGTGAGATGGCCACGTACATCACCAAGCTTATATGTCCCTCGAGAGTTTGCTTCACCTGACCTGTGGTGGCGTCCCAGATCCTGACAGTGTTGTCACTCGAACCAGAGACAATCCACTTGCCATCAGGGGAGATGGCCACGGAGTTCACATCGTTTGTGTGTCCCTTGAGGGTAACCTTTGAACTGCAGGTGATAGTATCCCATAATTTGATGTAATAAGGACGATCATAAGGATTGTTACTCACAATAGCCACAAACTTGCCATCGGGAGAAAGGGCCGAGGGCTTTTTGTCGTCGAGATGATTAGTAAACGTTTTCTTGAGCTTCCCTGTTCGCGCGTCAATATGTTTGATGGTACAATCTTCTCCGACAATCACGAACGTTTTGCCATCTGGCGAGATCGTTAATGCGGCAACGCTTCCATATACAGAAGGGTGTAAATTCACCCCGCCGGTGGCGACATCCCAAATTTTAATGTTTTCCTTCGCCTTCGATGCGAACCAGGTACCATCTGAGGAGACACCAACCCAGCTAACTGGCTCCAAGTGTCCCTCAGTCGATTGCGCTGGGCTATCCCAGTGGTTCTTGGATCCAAGTGTAACCAGGAAGGGGATTTTGACTTCAAGTCGGGCAGCGTATGCCCTGTAGATCGCCGTCTCCTTCGGTGTGAATGCATACCCCGAGTTGTACACCTGTGGTGCACTCTTGATGATCGGATCGGCAAACTCGCGGATGAATCGATACCCGTCCTTGACCAGCTCCTTGGTGATGTCATCGGCCACCGTGCTAGGGGCCAGGGCGAGTGTCTCCCCCAGCGAGTGGAGCTGGGTTATCAGTTCCGGAATCATGCCGATAAGGGAGCCCACCTCAAGCCAGAAAAACACATGGCTCGCGAAAAGACGGCCAAGCAAATCGCCCGAGCCTGAGATGCGATACTGCTTCCAGATTTGTCGGTCAAACGATTCTTCGTTAATGCACCACACAAAGTGGGTGATCCAATGGGCAACACTATATCGGAGAGTCGGTGTGATCTTGGCTCTGATTCGGTCTTCAAAGTTGTGAATATTGTCATGAAAGTCGTAGATATCGCAAACGTTGACTACAGGCTCGAGGGATAAGATCACAGAGAGGCACCGTGAGGCGAATGTGATGTGGAAACTTGGGAGAGCATGAAAGATCTCGTCGGCAGATTCGTCTCCGAGCAGGTAGGCGACTATCGACTTGTGTTTCTGGGATTTGGTCTCTGTGCCGCTTTGCTTGTCGCGGTTCAGTTTTCCGGGATCGAGAACGGATCCGAGTTCCTTGATGCACCGACGGACGATTCGGATCTCGATGCCAAAGAGGTCAGCAATCATTCGGATGGTCAGAGGAGACTGCGATGTGGCGATGGCCGAGATCAACAGAGTGAGCTGCTGCTGATTGCGGGACTGGGCATAGACGTTGGTGAAGGTTCGTTGGTAGCTGATAGAGTCGTTTCCATCGGAGACCGCAAACCAGAGATCGAATTCATCGTCATCGTCTTCGTCCGAATCAAACTCAGCATCGCCGCCGACATGGAGCAGATGCTGTGCGTCTGCCAGGTTCCTGACAGGGACTGGCTTGGATGTCAGGATTGCAGGGGAGGAAGGGGCCTCCGGAGTGAGAGGAGCAAGTAAGGACATACGAGGAGTGAGAGCTTGTTGGATTGCCTGGAACGACTCCAAACGGCGAGGAGCAACTAGAGCCGGTCTGTGCTCTCGGTCTTGAATGTGGTAGATCTCAGTGGACTGGCGGAGGATGGCAAGGATCTCGGGAAACTTGGGTCGCTGAGTGGGATCTTGGTGCCAGCAGCGCTCGATGAGGGCCCGGATGTCGTCGGGGATGCCATCGAACTGCTTGGGTCGATTTCCTTTAACGACTTGGCGCTCGATAGCCGTGGGTCGCATTGGCTGACCGTCGTTGGTTGACCAAATGGGATTACAGTCGTTGAGGACCTCGTACATGGTGACGCCGAATGCATAGACATCGGTGGCCTTTGAAGATCCAGCTGGGTCGTCATCATCGAGCATCTCTGGAGCCATGTAGTCAAGGGTGCCGCCCATCGGCTGGTCGCGGCGGGTGCGGTTGGCCGTGGCCGAGGTGTGCTTGGTGCGGGACATGCCAAAGTCGGTCACGACGGCATTGGATGAGCCATCCAGCAGCACATTGAGGGACTTGAGGTCGCCGTGGACAATGTTGTTGCCGTGGAGATAGGCCATGCCAGAGGAGATTTCGTAGAGGAGGCGGATCTTCTCGCCAAGGGGTCGGGGATTGGGTGCGGTGGTAAAGTGGTTGTGGAGAGTACCGTTGGGCATGAACGGCGAGACCATGAAGGGCTTGGCGGTGGTGTCGCATGCACCGAGGAGCTGGAGGACATGAGGATGACTGAGTCTGTGCCAGATGCCAATCTCGCGGCCAAAGTCGGCGAGCTCGTTCTGGTTGTAGCCTCGATAGAGCTGCTTGACGGCGACAGGGGCACCGTAGTATGAGGCAGTGAAAACCTCACCGAACCCGCCGGCTGCGAGTGGATTGGCAGACCTGTCGGTGATGGCTTCCTCGGGGATGTACCAGGGTTTATCGGACATGGTTCGACAGAAGGAAGTTTGAATGAGGACAGCTGCTGGCGAAACCAAACGGGATGAGGACCGAACCGCCTTGGGAGGGCGACAATTCTTGGTTTTTATCTCCCGATTTCGGTCATCAGTTGATGGCAGAAATGGGTGTTTCATTTGATCAAAAGCGGAAATCGCAGAAAACACTACTTTGATTGTTTCATGTTGTTGACGCGACTCTGAAACACTCTGTGATAAGAGATGATTCGAATTTGGACAGATCCCGCCTCATCAGGGAGATTTGACGAATGGCATTGACCACTCCAGTCTGCCACTGTGTGCTTGGCTGTTTTCTGATCTCGCCCATTGTCTGTCGCCTCAAACACCCACTCTCGCTCTCGCTCCATAAATCCAAGTTTCAACTATTGCCTAGCCTCGTGCCAAGTGTATTTAGCAGATTATGCTTGGTAACGTTCGCCTCTTGATCAAGTCGACTCCACAGCCATTGAAGAAAAATACGTACCATTGTGCTTTGGTGATAGCCACATCTCTTGGCTGGACCGATCTCACCAAAGAAGGCATCAATGTTACGGAGCCACTCGGCGAGTAATTCATCCATGCACCCGATATGTTGCTGGATCCGAGACCTCTTCCAAAAGCGGGATGGCGATCCTCGCTGCCGTGGATCCGAGGCGGGATCCTGGCGATTCTTCTGTGGGACTTGGGCTGGCAATGCTTGGCCTGTGGTGATTCCCAGTGTGAGCCAAGACACGCATTGAGCGAGCGGGCACAAAGTGGACCAGCCAGTTGCTGCAGATGCAGTCGCTGCAAGTCAGGGAAAGAGCACACATCTCGAATGAATGAGGAAGACGCAGGGTCAAGATCAGGTTCGGTCTATCCCATCAGCCGAGTTCGTCCCAGCAAGGGCAGCGTCGATCAACTTTCCTCAATCCGCGTGTTGCACTGCAATGCCCAAACAACCGCCAGGCTTGGTCCCTGAAATGGCGGGCGCATCGCAAGCACACTCCCAACGCCTGATTGCCGACGCCGCCATTCCACTTGGTTTCCTCCGGCATTGGCTCCGTCGCTTCGATTCTGCGCGGCTCGACGTCGACGGTCTCAGTATTCTTTCCCGTCGCGGCTGTTTCCACCTTGCTGGTGTCTGTCGTTCTGCGGTGCCGAGCGAATCCTCGCCCTTGGCTGTTCCTGGTCTCTTTGATTGTCTCCAAGCACTCAATCTATCTGCCCCGCGCCGGAATGATCCATCCAAAGATGCGGCGAAGACTTGTTCTCCTTGCCACTGTGGTTCTGCTGTTCTTGCTCGTCATCGGCTGGCAGCAGCTTGGGAGCCCACGTCGCCCAGAGCAAGTATTCAGCAACAGCCGCATCAGCCAGACCGGCGATTCGACCGGCGGTTTCTCCAATTCATCCGCGTCCATCCATGAACCGGATCCTGACTCTGCTCTCGCACCACGTCCCGAAGGCGATCTGGCGTCCATCGACTATCCGGATATTGCTTTGGGTTCGCCCCGCATCCTGGTGGGAATCCTGACGGTGCCAGCCAAGTTCCAGCGCCGGATGATGATCAGGTCGACGTACATGCGCCTCAAGCCCGAACACACCGATGTGTACTTTGTCATGTGCTCGATCGATCAGGAAAATGCGGGCTGGTATGCCTCGATGGTCCACTTCGAGGCCATCAACCATCGCGACATCATCATCCTCGACTCCTGCACCGAGAACATGGACATGGGCAAGACCTACTCGTATTTTGAGTTTGTCGGCCGCCCCCACAGCCCGTCTGTCGTCGGTACCCTCCAGCTGCCGGCCTACGACTACGTCATGAAGACTGACGACGACGTCTTCCTGCACCTGCCCAACCTCGAGGCCCGCCTTGCCGGGATCCCACGCAATCTCGCTTACTACGGGCGCCAGTTCAGCGGCTTCATGACCGGCATGGGCTATGCTCTCTCCTACGACCTCGTCCGCTGGATCAGCCAAGAGTGCGAGTATTGCGCCGAGAACAAGGTCGGGCAGGAGGACTTTATGGTTGCCAAATGGATGATCCACTCTGGCAAGAGGATCCATTGGATCTCGGAAGACTCCGAGCACTACGACGCCCCCGAGTTCAAGCAGGGCTGGTCACATCCTTATACCAGCGGCACCATCCTGATTCACAGACTCAAGGACGACAAGTGGTTCATGAACGCCGCCGCCCGGTTTGTCCTGCCCTTCATTTGATCGGGCGGAATCGAGCCGCTGGCGCTTCCTGCATCATCGTAAATCAGCACAGCTGTTCAGCGTTTTGTTCTAGCCTCCGATGATCTCCTCAACTGTTCGTGATGTAGTGCTGGCGATATTCCAAACCTGGTTTCTCAATGAGTGACGGCAGCACAGGTCCAAATAGAATAGCTCGATGCTGCGCTGATCCATTGGGGCTGCCCTCGGCATGTCGATGCATGTCTGGGGGTGTCCATGTCGGTCTCAGCTTGGATCAGGGATGGCCAAGTCGAGGGTCGGTGCTCGCACGCCCTGGATTCCTGCTCTCGCATCCATCCATCTCGCAAGCTGCCGCCACTCCCTTCATCTGCTCCGCCCGTCGGCCCTCCTCCAACATGGCCAGCAGCCCGCAGGCCTATGAGGTCTTTCGAGCACAGACCGTCATCGACAGCCTCCCTCTCAGGATCGAGTCCCTGGCCACCTACCACAATCGTCTGCTCGTGGGCTCGGACGATGGCTCCATCCTCGTCTACACCATCGAGGACGAGCCCGAGTTCAGCATCAATCTCGTCCAGGTCCTGCAGGGGTTCGCCAAAAAGTCCATCGACCAAATCGTCCCCATTCCAGAGCTCGGCTGCTGCTGGGTGCTCTCAGGTGTGCTCGTCGGTCTATCCTGCGATACCCTGGCTCAGGCGAGTCCAGGGCCATGCTTGCAGCGCCGCCCTTCCACCCAAACCAGTCCCATTGCCCTGCCAACCGCTCTCCATCCAACTCGACCGTCTTGACTGCACGGCCAGAGCGGGATGGATGACGGCGCCGGCGTCGCTGCTGGAGCCCACATGCCATTCTCGCTCTGGCCAAGAATGCTTTGGGCTGAACTTCGGCACTGACCAACCGAGCCCCATCTCCCTTTGAATGGTGCAGACGGCGCCGCATCGGTCTACGAGCTGGGCACCCTCTCGCTCATTGCTCCGCTCCCGTCAGCTCGCGGATGTAGTCTCGTTTCGATATGGAGCCCCCCAACGGTCGATCGAGGAACCAGCGAGCCACTGTCCCGGCTCTCAACCGGCCTGGTGCAATCGCCGCGAGACCTTGCTTCAGTCGGGCTGGAGGAAGCCTCCTTTGCTCCCCCGTCGACGAGCGAGCCCGGACGGTTCAAGGCTTGTGTCGTCGTGAAAAAGAGGCTGATTCTGATGGAATACGATCGCAGGTCAAGATCGTGGCTCGAGGTTCAGGTAAGAGCGACGCAACGTCCGCCAACGAGGGCTGTTGTGCCAGGGTCGTTGGCCGCTGATTTCGGCATTCCAGCCCGAGATGGGTCGTCCGTATCTGGGGCTAACTAAGGTCCTGTCATTCGGCCTTCAACGACGATTGCATCTTGTGCCGGTCGCATCGGCGATTTCACCTTTCACTACCCTCAATAATCATTGCACCTGGCACAGTCGCTCGCCACGGCCGACCGAGTGCGCTCGATGATGTGGATCGACGGAGACAAGATCGTAGCGGCCCTGCCCAAATCCTTCGTCTTCATCAATCTCCAAACGGGTGCCACGGCCGACATCTCGTTGCAGGTCGGCACGGCCGGCCGCAACAACCGCCCTGCGATGGTTCGCATCTCCGACAACACCATCCTGGCATACAACTCAGAAGGTATGACGGACCGGATCTCTCCGACGCTGTGATGGCCGGTGGCTTCAAGCGCCTCGATCGAGCCCAAGGGCCCGATGCATCCTCGACATGACCTCGAGATCTGTGAATCATCGAAAGCGCACGACTGCCTGCTTCTTCTCCGTCTAACAGCGAACCTTGTGTGTATCAGGTTCCAAGACAATATTCATCAATCTGGACGGAACAGGTCCGCCGATCAGCTTCCTGGAGTGGTCTGCATATCCCGAGGAGCTCTGTAAGTCATACCGTCGCTGTTGAAGCCCAGCTGCCTTCGTTTAGCCCCGAATCCGCCCGGCCTTCCGCGTTGTCTGCCCAGAGTATGTCGTCCGAGTCCACAACCAGATCTTGCTACTCACACCCAAGCTGCCTGCAGTCTTTTCGTCTCCTTATGCGGTCGCACTCACCTCTGTCGGCATCGAAGTCAAGAGCACAAAGTCAGGGCGCGCCGTGCAGACGCTCGATTCATCAACCGGCTGTCGACACCTCGCCATCGGCGACTCCATCTACGTCGCCAGCTCGACTTCGGTGTGGAGACTCTTCATGGTCGACTTCGAGGATCAGATCGAGGACCTGATCGTGCTTGGCAAGCACCAGGCCGCCGAGCAGCTGATCGAGGATCTGGAGTTTGCCTCTCCGGAAGAAAAGGTGTGCCGCGCATATGTCCGAGCTTGCTTGTGGGAGGGTTACGGTTGAGACAGGCAGCTCGGCTAACGGCTTGATGGCGCTCGTATGGGGGATCCGCCATTGCTGTCCACAGAAAGCAAACATCGTCCGGGTGAGGGCGCTGCATGCCTACCACATGTTCGCTGTCGAGAAAAAGTACAAGGAGGCGATCGAGATCTTGGAGCAGCTGGATGCCTCGCCCATCGACGTCATCAACCTGTTCCCTGACCTCGCCGTCGTCGACCCTGACGATGAGCCAACCGAAACTGCGCCCGAGTCCGGTCCGTCTGCGCTCTGGTTTGATCATGCACCCTTGCTTCCTGGCTATTCCGGGGTCGCCGTGGACAAATTCCATCCTACCAGGCTGCCCAACTGACATGACCCAAGCTCCACGACCTGTGCCTGGCCAACGTCATCCCGCTGACGGTACGCTGCTTTGCACCATCACCGCACAGACCCCAAAGCTCTCGAGATCCTGGTCATCTACCTCACCGGTCAACGAAACATTCTGTCCGAGCTCAAGAACAATCTCGAGGGCCGATATGCCGTCGTGTCAGAGCCCCGCCGCAAAGACTCGCTCCGGGCCGAGCTGGAGGAGACCCTGTATCTGATGCAGCTGGTCGACACGACGCTGCTGAAAGTGTATCTGGCCATCAACGACGGCATGGTTGGTCCCCTCATGAACGTGACAAACAGCTGCGATGTCGAGATCACCGAGACGCTCCTGCGTGATGCAAAGGTGAGGCGTCAGCCGGGGGCTTCTGCGTGGACACTTGTAGACATGTCTGGAATGGGGCAGCACTGACGCAGGTCGCTGCGTATCTTGGTGCATCGATGCTGTGTCTTGCGCTGTTGATGTGTTGGCATGGTCTTGCCGACACGATCCTCTCCGCCGATGCTGCATCGTTATTGCGGCATCAACCCTTGATTGACCCTATTGGATGCACGTTGCTACTGACTGCAATGATTGCAATGGTTGCAATGGCCCCACAGAAACTCAAAGCGCTGTTGGATTTTTATCGGTCTCGAGGGATGCACCAAAGAGCTATGGAGTACCTCACTGCGTGAGTTTTGCCACTATAACAGCATCCCGTGTACGCTCTCGTTTCGTCCTCCTTCATGACTCCCCACTCTCAAGCCAACGATGGCTTGCGAGGCGCCATACATATGTGACCCACCGGTACTAAACCGTAACCCCGGCCTTCTTCCTTGGACATTCCGCCATCCTGCATCAGCGAAATCCAGTCCGACGACCCTCAAGTCAAACTGCGCATGTGTTCAGAGCTTGTCGAGTACCTGCAGCGCATCAAGTTCGATCAACTGGATCTGATCCTCGAATACTCCCTTCTGGTGATCCAGAACGCCCCCGCGCTGGTGGCCAGTGTACGATGCCACTGCCTGGTGCTGCTGCTTTCAATCTTGGCATGCAAATGCCGTGTTCGTTTCAGCCGCTATGGCCACATACCACAGCCGACTCAAAATCGGCTTGCTCTGCAGACTTGACGCTTTGCATCTCATAGTACCATTCCTCCCATTCTTGTTCCTACTTTGATGTCTAGATATTCGTCGATCGGTTCGATGAGGTACTTGTCCGCTGCAGCTACATCCCCAGATATTTTGCGGTTGCTGCTCTTGGGATGAGTCCGGCCACAGCAGCTGTCGCCCTTTGGACTGACTTGGTCTCTCTCTCTCTCTCTGGCTGAACAGGTCACCCTAGCCCAGGCGTCCAAAATCCTGATCCACCTCGACCACCACTCGCCCGAGTCATCGCTGCCGTTCCTGAAGCACATTGTTACCGACATGGACATGCGGTCCAAAGACTTGCACAATCGTCTGGCGCTGGGATATTTCAACCAGCTTGCTTTACTTCGAAAGCGAGCGGCAGGTCAGTTTCAGTACCTCCTTCGTCACCGTTTGCGGTTGCAGGATCAGTGTAGCCTGGAGCATCGGCTCACGCTCCGATGCCGTTCCCAATGACACCCCGTTGCAGACCAGGAGAATCATGACCAGACACTTGCCGCGAGCGAGTCGAATGAATGCGAAAAGGATCTCGTCGAATTCCTGGAAAAGTCCGACCTATACGCACCCGAGCTCATCCTCCGACGGATCCCAGACGACGGTAAGCAGCGCTCTCCACAAAACCTCGCACTTGCCTCGCTGGCTGGTGCCGACGCTGTCGACTCACCTGTGCTGTGATCCCGCGCACCAGATTTCTTTGAGGAGCGCGCCATCTTGTTCCGCAAGCTCAAGAGATACCCAGAGGTCCTGAAGATCTATGTCGAAAAGCTGAAGAAGTACTCTGCTGCCGAAGCGTAAGTCTCTGTTGCCCGGCACACCTCCGAGCCAATCTGCAATTGCCTTCCTGACCCCGAGAATGGCCTCGGCTTCGGCTGTCATCACACGATGGCACTTTCTGATCCGCACCCAATGTTCTCACTCATAACACTGCCCTTCCTATCACCATGTGCCACGCCTCACGCCACGGGGGCTGGGCATCCAGGTTTTGTGAAAAGTACTACAACTCCCACGACGAGCACAGCAGAGAGGTCTTCCATCACCTGATGATGCTCTACATTGGCCTGACCAGCCGCGGCGAGATGGACATGGAGGACGTTGTCCAGTATGTGAAGAAATACGCACCCTATCTGCACGTCGAGGAGGTAAGCGCCAGTGGCGA
Source organism: Polychytrium aggregatum (assembly GCF_025602895.1). NCBI lineage: Eukaryota > Fungi > Chytridiomycota > Chytridiomycetes > Polychytriales > Polychytrium > Polychytrium aggregatum. The sequence continues at coordinate 44,263 of NW_026516323.1, read as the reverse complement.
TCTGTCGTTGCTCCCGTTACAATCCCGACCAGAGGGCGGTGGCTCGCCGTGACCCTCGAGCGACCCGCTCATACCAACCAATGCGACTGGCAGGTTCTCAAGGTGCTTCCCGAGTCGCTCAACCTGGCGGAGATGATGGGCTACTTCTCCAAGGCCCTCCAGAGTGTCTACGAGGCCTGCCATGCCAGCCAAATTGTGAAAAACGTGCATCTGGCCGATCGCCTTCAGGTACACATACATACCCCTGCAAAGATGTTGATAGCTTTGCGGCGGGGGCATCACGCAGCCCATTTGCTGTGTCTTCTTATGCATTGCACACGCCATCATCTGCGCTGCCTTTCTCTGTCTGCGCAGATCCAGGAGCAGTTGTCGTACTACCAGTCCGGAAAAGTGTACATTGATGACGATAAGATGTGCCAGTCGTGTCTGAAGAAGATCTCGGGCTCGGTATTCGCGCGGTATCCAGACGGGCTTGTGGTGCATGTCTACTGTGCCCGCGAAGCCGTCTCGGAGTGACAATCAGCTTAGCAAGGGACCGAATCGCCTGCCAGCGATATCATGGCATCGCAGCCAGAGGGCGCCAGTCCAACCCGTGTAAGAAACAAACAGAGTGCATTCTTTGGCTTCAAGAATGTATCCCACTACCATGGCTGTAGCAAAGTCATCGCCAGCCCTGTCTTGGAATGCGCCATCTTGAATACATGGCGTTGACCTCCGATGCAGTGATCGACTTGTGGTGCATTGTCTGCGGTCGCCCAACACGCCGCTTGAACGCATTGACGGGCGGATGTGTATTCGTCGCTCGCAATCCGGAGGTCCACACGCACCTTTCCCTGTCCTGCCGATCCTGGTTTCTCACGGCCATGCCGCTCTGCTTTGATGCGATCTGCCCTCTTCCCGTCCCCGCGATGAGAATGCACGTCCGGACTTGCTGTGTTGACTCAACGGCTGTTCCCTTCCACTATAGCCACAGTCAGCACAGCCACACTCCCAACATCTCGACCAAATCTGCTCGGCGAGACACTCTTCTGTATCCATCCGTGCCTCGATGCAAAGTGATATACGGTCCAATTATTTGCAAACGACGGTGTATCGGGGATGGAAGCGTAAAAGGCAGGGTGGGAACAGACATGGGCGTCACAGCAGCAATCCGGCTTGACACAAGCGGAAGAAACTCGAACGCAGCAAAAGGGCGCAAGTAGAAATAGAAGAGTGCGCGAGAAAGAGGTCAAGGGTGCAGCTATGAGGAAGAGGAGTAAGCAAAGCAACGGAGACCAGCAGACCGGGGATGAGGGCACAGAACAAGAAGCAAGAGGAAGCTATCAACCACTCCCCCCCCCGATAGACAGAGCGGCCAAGGCAGTCGGACCTGTGATCGAGTGCGATGCCAAAGAAATGACTTCGTCTCCCCTCTCTCAAACATGTCAACCACCGCATACGCAAGACCGAGAGAAGAGGAACGAGAAGAAGCAACGATAAAAACACAGCCCCTGTCCACTGCCAGCACCTGAGCCAATCTATAAAAGCAAAACGCATCGCCAAAGCCGGCACTGCAGACACAGCCGAAGAAGAGACGTACAACCGTGATCGCAACAGTCTTGAACGAGCAGGGAAGCATCGACGAGCGTCGGAGGGAGAGCAGCGCCGCTGGAGGGGGGGTCTGGGTTTTGGATGTTGCAGACATGCTCGAGATTGCATTTTTTCTTCCTTTTCTTGGAGTGATTGCGGGCTCTTCTGTTTGGGACTCCTAGTTGCGCGACGGAGCCGATGGCTCACGAATCCATGTCCATCGACATTTCCTCGCCGGTCGATGAGGCCGGAATGGCGGTGCTGGTGACACCCACCTGACGCACAAGACGGCGAACTTGTTCGTAGGAGATGGCCTCCTCGGCGAGGCGGACAGACTGTGTCCGCTCCGCATCCGTCTCCATCTCGCCAAAGGTGACGTCGGCGCCACTGTCGTCCTTTCGGGAGATGGGCGGCGGCACTACCGTTCGGGGCTCGTAGCTGCCAAAGTAGCCACCAAAGACGCCGGAGCCGTGATGTTTGTAGGCCGGGTCAGTCGAGCGCTTGTAGTCATAGCCGCCCGAGGTGGCGCTGTAGGTGTACGACTCGCGCAGGCGGTTGGTGGAGACGGCCTTGAGATGTGACCGGGCCGCAGCCAGATCAAACGAGTTTGCAAAGACGGTGGCGTTGTGCTCGGCCTCGGGAATGTTGACGTACGGATCGTCGACCTTGAGCTGTTTGGTGACGACGTTGCTGATGCTCATCTTGGAGAACAGTCGGTCGATCAGGTCGTCCTCGGTCATGACGCCGTCGTTGACTTCGGTGCGGACGGCCATCTCGACCTGGTTCGAGAGCCGGGCCAGATTCATCTGCTCTTGTGCGCCACCGACGATGACGTCCGGCAGCAGCTCGGCCGAGGTCAGCGGCACCATGCTGCCGCCAGTAATCCGACTCAGGCCCTTGTAAAAGTCCACGGCGTACTGGTACTTTTGCGAGATGGCTGGCTCGCAGACGACCGAGTAGATGCAGACACCCAGCTGCTGCAGCTGCCGGGCAACGACGAGGGGATCGACCTTGTGGGGGTCGCCATCCGGGAAGCCATCGTGGCGCTCGCCAATGCCGTGAGGCGGGGCATCGGCAATCAACACCTGGTTCGCAAAGCACCGCCCCGGTCACCAACGACAGTGCAGGGTAAGCGGTCTGTCAAGAGAGCAGCAATACGCGATTCCACCGAGACGACAGCGTTGATCGCATCGCTACCGATCGTTGCCGCACCGCAGACCGGGGCCATATGTGTGTGGAGAGCACTGCCTCTTCTGCAACTTACCAGGACCTTGGTCGAGTTGGGTCGCCAGTTCATTTTCAGGGCGTCGTTGAGGGCAGCCGTGACGGCCTCAGGCCCGTCGCCACCACCCTGGGGCCGCTGCATCGCCAGATGGGTCTTCATCTCGGGGATGCTGCTGGTGAACGGGTAGCAGCGAGTGACATAGCTGAGGTCTTGCGGCGGGTGGTCGCGGTACGAAATCAGCCCAACAATAACATCAGACTGGTGCGCACAGGTTTCAGCGGCGACACGAATGATGTGCGCCAGCGAAGAGGCAGGTTGCGGTCGAGCGTAGGTTCAGCGATTGCGTGTGGAGGTTGGGCGTCAGATCGGCATATCCGTTCAGTCGTCGTCCAAGTTGTCGTCCAAGTTGGTGGCCGAGTTGGTGGCCGAGCGGGCGTTTCGCACGTTTCGCAGTTGAGGCAGCCGACGGATGCGACCGAGGTCCCACATAGCCCAGAGGATGTGAATGCCGAGCATCCAAAGCAACAGAGGCAACCGGGCCGTCAGCTCGACGAGCAAGAAGTGGGTCGGCATGCGACTCTCCCGTTGGTGGCGGCACTCCCCAAGTCCCAGGCGAGCAGGCGGCTCGAGCGAGACGATGGCCCGCTCCCGCTGCACCCTCTGCCATCGATCCGGAGACAGGGGGAGCAGGAACGAGGACGATACCTGTTCGGCATTCGCAATGGTTTCGACGATGGTGTTGATCGACTCGGTGGCCTTGGCTGTCGAGACAACAGGGAGTCGTTGGGCAGTCCAGCGAGAGAGAGGCAGGCGAGCCAGAAGTCGGCGGGATCGGACCAGGACATTTGAATCGGCGGCATAGGCGGCCGTACAGAAGCCAAGGAACGAATCGGAGGAGCAGGAAGTAAGACGACCAGGATGAGGATGCCGCTATGTGCGATTTCCGAGACCGCCGCCAGTTCCAGCAACCGACAGACGGCTAGGAGAACGAGAGAAGAAGAAGAAAAGGAAACGGCAATAGCGACGCAGATAGCCCAGCCGGTACGCACCGATGTAGGGCCCCATCGAGGCCGTGCAGTCAAGCAAGAACAGGAGGTCGAGCAGCGAGCGGCGAGACATTGTGGAGTAGCTGGAGAGTAGGCAGCAAGTATCGATGAGGAGGGAGTGAGATTGAGGGCGAGGGATGCAGGCGTGAGCGACGGGCTGATCCCCGGCGGACAGGTGGGCGATGCGACGCTTGCGGACGGGGTGTCTCGGGCAAACAGGTGGACAGGCGCTCGGACGAGGGCGACAGATGGAAGGGCAAGGACGCAGGGCGATGGGCGAGCAAGGACGGCGGCCAGAGTCGAAGGACCGGGCTGGGAAGAAGCGAGGGCTCGTTGGCGCACCCGATTTGGCCGTCAATCAAAGATGTGCCCTGATCGCAGGACGGGCGGCTGCTGTGTCCATCATCGAGTTGCTTGTTCGAACGCCTACTTGCTTGTTCGAATGCTTACTTGCTTGTTCGATTGCTTACTTGCTTGTTCGATTGCTTACTTGCTTGTTCGAATGCTTACTTGCTTGTTCGATTGCTTACTTGCTTGTTCGATTGCTTACTTGCTTGTTCGATTGCTTACTTACAGGCAATCCAATAAAAAACGGGACACCCGGGATTTTGACCATTCATCGAATATTTTGTTACCCAATGTTATCGCGCGCTGGCCATGACCATTCGCCACACAACCACTCTCCAGAGGAAAGTTTCACTCTCACTCTGCCACACTGCCATCCACCGAGCAGGTCTCTCACACAAGAGGGCAACACACCTCTACAAGTCCAAGCGACTGGATGAGCGAGTGGCACAGTTCAGGGACCAGGTCCGCTCCATCGACCCACGACGGCTCGTTTTTGTCGATGAGACGGGGATCAGGAGATCCATTTTCCCTCTTTACGGATACTCGCCGAAGGGTGCTCCGCTTCGCCAGCGCAATCACATGAAACACAAGTCTGTCTCGGCTGCATTTGCCATCAACCACTCTGGTGTGCTGCATCGCATGTACATCCCCACATCATTCAAGACACACTCGATGGTCGAGTTCTTTGAGCGAGCGAGCTTCCCAGACGACTCTGTGATTGTGATGGACAATGTCAGCATGCACAAGACAATGGCTGTCCTGGACTGCATCGAGCGCCGAGAATGGTCAGTGATCTTCACCCCACCTGCCTCGCCCGACTTCAATCCCATCGAGAACTTCTTTGGGATTGTGAAGCATCAGTACAGGAAGGTGGCAGCGCTGAATGCGTCCGAGGGGTTCAGGGTCGGGATGGTGACCCTGTTTGAGTCTGCCGTTCGGAGGGTGCTTCCAGATGTCTTCCCACGGCTGATTGAGCGAGCGATGCGCTTCTGGGGTTGAGTTCCCTCCAATCAAGCCGCCGTTTTCGCGTTCACATCCCTGGCTTGAACCTCTCGGCGATTTTTGAACAGGGTCACTTCCCCAACCAGCCCGCAAAGACGGGTTCCTGCTCTCGGGTATAAATGCCACACCTTCGTCCTGCTGCTTTCTTCCCTCATCTCGCCTTGATCGGATCATTGCGCCATTGTACGATAAAGAGAAGTCTCTGTTCTGACCAGTACCACTGGCAGGCATCCAGCATCCTCTGCCCCCATGCCTCCGAAGCGTAAGGGTGCCGGTGATGGCCAGCCTCGGCCACCCAGGCCCAAGAAAGCCAAGTCACAGTCGGAGCCTGTCTCTGGTTCGTATTCTGACCCCACGCATGCTTGGTCGTCTGTTGCTCCGTCGCTCACCACCACTGCTTCTACAGATCCAATGGATGTCGATCCCACCGAGCCTGGTCCATCTACTTCCTCGAGTACTGGCAAGCGATGTCCCAAGTGCGATGGCACCGATCACGAACGCTGCAACACCAACAAGTGTCCCAAATACCGGCCCCTCAAGAGTTCTGTCGTCCCACTCGTGGATGGAAGGTCATCCGCCCCTCAGTTCAGCTGCTTCAAGCAGACCATGGATGGCTGTTGTCTCAATCCCGCTCTCCGCGACAAGATCCAGGCCACCGTCGAGGCCATGACCCAGATCCAGTTCGAGGCATCCAGGCTGCTCAACCTGCACATCCTCCGGTGCATCGAGCAGGATCTTCCCGTCCCCGTCATCTCCAGGGCCACCCCTGCTTTCATCCGCCAATGCTTCACGATTGTCGAGGCCGGTGCCCTCTCCCCGACAGGGGACAATGAGAAATACAACGAGCATCTGGTCGCTTCCTTTCGCGACTACCAGACCACTCGGCACGCAGACCTGCCTCCGGCCCCTCGTCTGCCTGATGGTGCTCACAGTCAGCTTCTCACACTGGCTGTCAATGCCTATGCCACCAACTGCACCACCCACCTCGACCTGGCCTACTGGCGACTCCTTCGCCGCTTCTGCGCTGCCGTCTTCCCAGCCAACAAGCATAAGCACGAAGCCATCGAGGCCTGTCTCGAGCTCTTCGAGAAACCAGACTCGACTCCACCCAAGGCCGATCTCGAGTTCCTCTATCCAGACTTTGGCCACATCCTGGACGAGTTTCGGTACAGCAACGACCAGGACCGCTTCCGGGCCCTCCACCGCCTCTCGCACCATGTGGGAATCCTCGCCCGAGACAAGATGGTCGACAATGTCCACAAGTGGATCGACTGTGACATGCCCGCCCTCCGAGTCACCGAGCTGCAGCGCCAGGCCAAGCTGGACGAGCTCACTACCCAAGGCATTCCCTCCGACGACAAGAGGTTCACCAAGGCCAAGTCTGAGCTCGGCACCACCAAGTCCAAGATCAACAAGCTGGCCGCCAGGATCAACTGGGCACTCAAGCAGCTCGCTCTCGACACTCCTCCGGCCGTGTGCACGATGGTCCCTCTGTGCACAGCCAAGGCCAAGTATGTCAAGATCGACACCGTCCCTCTCTGGGAACTCCTTGGTCCAAAGAAACGCCTTGGACTCACCCGGGACATGCTCAAGGAAGAAGGTGATGACGGCATCAACAACCAGGATCGTCTCTGGCGCAGTTGCTTCAAGCTGCGTAGTTCCCTCTTCCAAGAGCGGGACGGGAACAAGAAGCTGTTCAACTACGAGATCAGCACCGATGGCATCGGCTGCACCATCGGCCTCGTCAAGTTTGTGCGTCGAACCGATCGCACCGAGACCATCGAGCCTCCTCCGACTGCCGAGCAGCGCATCCAGGCCCACATCGGCGACCCAGACCCCGATCGCACCACTTGGATTGGCATCGATCCTGGAGTCGGCTCCATCTTCACGGCGGTCATCCAAGCACCGGGCCACCAAGACGAGGTGGTCTCATTCTCCAATGGCCACTACCAGCACATGTGTGGCCATACGTCCAACACCAAGTGGCACAACACCATGAAGTATCGACTCGATATCGAGACCTGGATGTCGACCACTCCCTCGCCCAAGGTGTCGTCCTCGGAGGCCTTCCTTGTCCATCTCACCCATGTCCTGCGACCGGAGCTACGAGTGCAGCTCGACTTCCACCTTGGCAAGAAGGCCCGTCACCATCGCTTCACGGGCCACAAGAGGCGCCAAGTGGCCGTCGACAGGATGTGCAAGGCCGTCCTGAAGCACGCCCCGATACGGACCGATGTGGTGATCGCCTTTGGCAATGCATCATGGCGACAGGGCAAGGGCTATGCATCCAGCCCTCGGAGGCAGCGGTTTGCTCGGTACTTTGAGCAATTCGAGCACCACCGACGCCGTCCCAATCACCATCATGGAAGCGTCAAGGTGGCCTCAACGAACGAGTTCAACACCTCGCAAGTGTGCTCCAAGTGCCTGGAGCCAGTTCGGTTGGAAGGACTCGATGCGCCCAGTGTTGCGAATTCCCACTTTGTCAGGAGCTGCAAGAATCCCAGCTGCCGGACAGTGTGGAATCGCGACGTCAATGCGGCGCGCAACATGATCACAGTATGCAGGTCGATTGTGGAGATCGGAGAGCGACCGGCGGTCTTCACTCGGAGGCTGCCAAAGTGATCTGTTTTATTTCTTGTGGCTTTGCTTGACGCAAGCACAGCACATACTACATGTTCATGGAAACGGCTATATTGTCCCGTTTTTTTCTGAATAAAGTGTACTCGGTGGTGGGCCAGCAGCGCCGTGCGTCTCTGGCCAGTCGAGCCGGACCTGAATCTCTCTGGATGTGGTTCGTCGAGCGGCTCAAGCGATCGCTTATGGGATATTCCAGATTGCATTGCCCAGTGGCGACATGATAGTTACATAATCGAGACCGAGGATATAGGAACACCAAGCCCCGGCGATACGAACACTAAGCCCCGGCGATGGTTCACAGGAAGCATCGATCGGTCCTCTCGGCCTTCGTCAGGGCCTATCGTGACATCCGAGAGATGGCTCTCTTGGACCGGTACGACAGCTCCGAAACCCATTCGGCGACAAGTCGGCGTTTGATGATACAGAAGGTCACGATGAGCAGAACCAGGACGCCGACGCCGATCAAGACGCCGATGAGAATGCCCTTCTTGGGAGTCTGTATCGGCAGCGGCGGGCCGACATAGTTCCACAGGGTCAAGTCGCAGCCGATGGAGACGGTGTTGCCGTCGTTGTCGAGGGCCGTCAGGGAATCGTTGAAATGGACCGAGCCCTGGCTGAGGGCATATTGGTACTGGAGTGCGTCGAGGGCGATATGGTGGTTAGCAGGACGATCAGGGCAAACACAAATGCCCCGAGTTCAGGACCGGCTGCTCGCATGCTGCGATCGTCGGCGGGGGCGATCCATGTCGCCGCCGTCTCCAAGCGAATGGTACTCACGGACTTGACCCGGTATATGCTTTGGGACCATCCGGCCTGCGACGGCTTGTAGGCAGGGTTCTGCAGCGTTTCTATTCTGACGTTCATGAAGGCTGTCAGCCAGTCGACCTCGCTCAGGCCGCCGGGAACGCTGTTGGGCCCCGACTTGAAGCTGGCGGTCGTGCGGTCGATCATGGACGGGAGGCTATCGGCCTCACTCAAGGCTGTTCCGTGCTGGATCGCCGCATCATACATCTGAGGGAATTTGAGGGATTGGGAGCGATGAGCTGCAAGCGCCATGCGACGACTGGCATCTGAACCGGGACTGAGCAGCAGCAGCAGCAGCAGCAGTAGCGCCATCCAGGGTACGCCGGCAAACTCACCTGCCCCTTGGACAGCTCGAACTGCAGTCCGTTGCGTGCGGCATAGGCCATCGCTGGGTTGTAGTAGAGTTGGTTGACCATGTCGACTTGGACCGTCCGGAAGAGCTGGTCGCTGCGGGCCGTCGTGCTCCAGACGTTGCAGAAGCCGTCCAGACCGCTGGTGGAGCCATCGATCGTGGACTGGTTCAGCTGGATGAGCCGACTCATATACGGGCCGAACGGATTGGGGGTGCTCGAGTTGAGCTGGGCGGCATATGCCGAGATAACCTGGAGAGCATCGTGGGTGCCGCTGCAGCACGACAAAGATTTGGCCGAGTTGAGACGCCAGCAAGAAACGGAGGCCGAGGCTCAGATCAAATGCAGGCCAGCGACAGAGGCATCTGGTCTCGGATATGCATCACCCAGCCAAACTTACGTTGTGAATCCCACAATGCCGCATGTGTATCCTCGGCCATCGCCAATGTTCTCGCAGTAGTCCCAGGGGAAATACTTGACAGAGTTTTCAAAGATGCTGGGATTGGCGAGCGGACGGCCCAAGCGATTGCGGGACAAGGCCGGTATCGGCAGCCAAGGAGCAGAGCATCAGAAGCCCATTTGAGAGCCGGAGCTGAGTGGAATGCAGGCAAGCTGGCTGGGAAGAGCCAGGGGAGAGGCCATGACGAACTACGAGTGCGAGGGACTGGGCATCAAGCAGACAGCAGCGATGGCAATGCGACACCCACTTGGTCAGTTGCTGGACAATACTCTGCTGGCACTGTGTCAGGGCGTTGGTGCCGTTGTTGGTGCTGTTGTTGCTTTGAGCCTGAGCCGTATTGGCCAGGAGCAGCGCCTGGAGAAGGAGGATGCAGCTGGTGAAGCGCATCTGTGAAGCGGCAGAGGGTGGTTTGACAGGCGGCGTATGAGGCAGATAGATCGAGGGAGAGTTGGAGGGCGAGTTGGAGGGCAGGATGTGGCAGGAGAAGTGCAGCCGAGAGGGGGATCGACGGCTTCAAATGCGATTCGGGGGACTGCGGGCTGCACCCTTGTGCGGCGGTGGATGATGCTTCGTCAGCGACGGATATCAATGGCGATACTTTGATCAACGGCGGATAACACTTGGTGCATCCGCAAACGGAGCCATGGCAGGGTCTTGGCGCCGGCAGATGCAGGATCCGCAACCGGAGCAGCCGCCCCACCCAGGCAACCTACCGAAAGCGAGCCAAGACACAACAAGAGCGAATCGATAGGAGGAATGACAAACGACCAAGACCAAAGCCAACAGCAAGACCAAAGCCAACAACAAGACCAAAGCCAAACGACCAAAGCCAAACACACCGCCACAGATCCATGGAGGCTTCCGCCAATCATGTGCGGCGTGCCCGATTGGCGCACTTGGGCGGAGCGCCAAGACTGCACCGCCACAGCACCCCGAGCCGATCCCATGGGTGCCGCTGTGAACAGCGCAAGTGATACTCTGGGCGACAAACCAAAGGATACGCCCAGTGATGCACCAAGTAGCATACCAAGTGACGCACCAAGTAGCATACCAAGTGACGCACCAAGTAGCATACCAAGTGACGCAACAGACCATGTTCATGATCGATCCCAGACGGCAAGCCATCCAGCCGCATGCTGCTCGCTAGAGCCGGCTCTGCGATCTGCACGCCGCCTCCTCCTCCTTGCTCGGCCTCTGGACGACGTGGCCAATGCGCATCAGGCGTTTCGACATGGAATACGGCCGTGCCTCGGACCCGTCGTTGACCTCAAAGTCCTCCAGAAAGCAAAGGAACAGCGTGTCGATGCCCATGTGATAGACCGACAGGAACAGATACGATATCATCAGGGCCTCCAGTCCGATCAGCACCGTCGGCGTCAAGATGCTGACCACATGGACATTGTCGGCCTGCCACGAGAGCAGTCCCCAGGCAATCAGCCCGCTGATGAACGTGACGTTGATGGCCCCGAGCAGCAGCATGAACTCTGTCACGAAGCCGACGGGGACAGTGTGGCTGGCGTTGCGCACGAGCAGCCCCAGAACCGAGTCGGTCGACCGGCAGAACGATTTGCCCTTCGTGGCAATGTGGATGTACACCTTCTTGTCGATGTACTGCAGGATGCGCCGGATCGTCTTGAGGAACGAGTCGAGGCACGCCATGCAAAAGTTGGTTACCGGGAATCGCGACTCGGTCGCTCGTTTGTGGAGAAAGAACATGATCAAGCTGAGGACCTGGATCACGGCAATCTGCAGTGATCCGATTGCGATGCTGCCCAGGTGGTACCGCAGCGCTCGCCCGACGGAGGCAGCGAGCGGGTACCGGAGGTTAGACTTGTTTCGGGCCCAGTAGTACTCGCCAAAGGCACCCGCCAGCGAGACCATGTGGAAGCCGCTGAGAAAGGCCCAGTTCCAGAGGAAGCCGAAAAAGTGGTAGATCTCGAGGTAAAACGGGAGACTTGGGTTCTGGAGGCTGAGGCCAAAGTCGGTGATCTTGAAGGTGCTGCCGAGCGAGGCCAGATACGCAAACACGATGAGGCAGTGTGCAATCAGCGCTATCCCAATAGCCCAGGTCATGAACGGGAACACGACTGAGTGTTGAGGATGGAGATGGAGATGGAGATGGAGATGGAGATGGAGATGGAGATGGAGATGGAGATGGAGATGGAGATGGAGATGGAGATGGAGATGGAGATGGAGATGGAGATGGAGATGGAGATGGAGATGGAGATGGAGATGGAGATGGAGATGGAGATGGAGATATAGTGTGCAGTTAGAGCGAGAGCTCGGATGCGCTGCTCCCGTTCCCTGGTGCATCCAAGCCACCGATGGTAGTGCACCAACGCTGCACGCACCGCCTTACCAAGCGACGGCATTCGCTGGATTGCCAGCGCCGCCTCCTTGATGACTTCGATCGCCAAGGATATCTCTTTGCGCAGGGCCAGCGAAATGGCCATGAGGATAAGGGCAATGATGGCCACAACGATTGTGGCTGCGAGGAGGCCTCGGAGACTGGGATCGAGCCCCGAGAGCGTGGGATCCTCTGCGACGGCATCATCGTTCTTCATCTTGACGGAAACGGCCAGCACAACGGCACCCGAGGCGACGGCCAGGTTGCTGATCACGACCGAGAGCCACACGAACGGGCCCGCAAACCAACGCATGCCCACGAGCCAGAGCCCCGACACCAGCACGGCGATAAAGACGCCGCCGACCAGCCAGGACCAGGTCTGCGACACGTCCGCCATGACCTGCGCCAGCAGGGTTTTGCCCTGGGCCAGGAGCTTGCCGACGTCAAAGTCGACGACTGTGCTGCCCACGGTGATGTTTTGGCTGGCGCTCTGCAGCACCTGGCTGGGGATGGGCTGGCTCGGGACGCATCGCCCAAGCAGAGGCTCGCCTGCATAGATATACGGCGCGCACAAGCGCTGCTGGATTGCAAAGGAGAGCTCGTTTTGTGTCGTTGGCCGAGGGTATCCGTAGACGCAGATGGCATTCGACAGGTTGGCGAGCACGTCCTGGTCCGGGCAGGTCTTGACGCAGATCTGTGGGAAGTTGAGGATATCGAGCGGATCGAGAAAGTACGCATACGGATAGTGTGTGAAATCGGCCTTGCTGGCGTTTTGAGCAGTGTTGTTGACGCCGCAGCTCTGGCCGAGGTAGTCCGTGGGAATGCTGTGGGGGGTGGATGTGAATGGATTGCGAGCCCTATCAACCAGTGGTTCGTCGACGATTCGTCCAGGAACCACAGCAATTGTCCGCGTCGGGTCTGATTTGATGCCCGCAGCCGCATCGCTTCATGCGTCAACCTCCTCTCACAAACGAGCCGCGGACGATACAGCAATGGAAACTAGTGTCCTCGAAGCCAGATACAGTGCGTCGTGCTCCTCGACTCACTGCTTGGTCCTTACAGCAGCTGCGCCGGATTCCCGTTTCGGATGCTGATGGTCGTGAGCCACACGAGCCCGATCCAAAAGACCAGGTAGAGGAGCAGGAAGAAGACATCGTGGCACCGCCGCTTCTTCTCGATGAACTCGACAGCAGGAGGTCGCGGCGGTGCCGATGCTAACAGCGACCGCGATGAGACGAGCGCGTTGGTTGATACGCCAGTCGATGCTCCGATCGATGCCAGAGACTGCTGCGGCGTCTCAATGATGTGCTCGTAGTTTTGTTTCATGGCCAAGGCGAGACAGAGGCGGAGGACAGTCGCTTCGATGCGTCGAAAGGCGAAAGGAGAGGAGGTGGGAATGGTCCTGGCTGAGGGGCCTCTGAGAGCACGGGGCTTTCGAACACATGATTGAATCGCAGCAGAAGATCGATGCCAAGCCAAGCCAAGCCCGATTGGCTCGGCCAGGGCCAAAACTCCCGCCTGGATCCAATATCGTCCGATCACGAGTACTCATACGCCTGTGTCCGGTGGGGGGGGGAGAAATCGATGTGCTCATTTCGCATGTGATTTGTAAAACGACTTGTATTTCGATAATGATACAGATATAGACATGTTTTTGACAAGTGCCAAGGGATGGAAAGGTGAGAGTTGAAGGAGAGACAATGTCAAGAGAAGGTGCAAGAGAGGAGGGACGGCTTCGATGGTCCAAAACCGCCGGGGTCAGAGTGGATCGACAGAGCCTTAGACGGCTGTCAGCACAGCAAACATGTTGTGCAGACTCTGGGTGATCCGTCCGCTGCCAATGAGCTCGTCGCGGAACTTTTCGAGCTGGGCAAGGGGCATCGGGCCCTCGCGCATGCAGATCGCAATCAGGGTGTCCGGCATGCTCTGTGATGATGGGAGCGAGGGAGGATGCGAGAGGCAGAAAGAGTCAGCTATCGGCTTTTTGAGAGTTTGTAAAACCCGCCTCGGCAAGGGCAACTACTGCAAGCGATAATTACCTCGAACTGGGTCAGCGACAGCCGCACGCCCTTGGTGAGGAAAGCAAGCCCCTTGAAGAACTTTGTGGAGGCGGCGTTGTTCTGGCACTGGACGGCGTAGCAGCGGATGCCTTCCTTTGCGCACTCCTTGGCCTCGACCTTCCAGTCAATGTTGTGCGGGTTGCCGCGGCCCAGGGGATGTGGAATGGCGTCGCCGATCATGACCAGCGAGCGGGCCGACTCGCCGGGGGCACGCCAGCTGAGCTTGGTGCGGGCTTCGCGCAGAACGAGCTCGTAGCACTCTTCAAAGTCGCCGCCGCCGGTGGGCTTGACATCCTCGACAAACTTGACGATGGCATCGCGGTCGTCGGTAAAGTCCAGGATGCTGGTGACATAGGAGCTGCGCTCGTCGCAGTAGTCGCCGTGGGCAATGACGGCGATGCGGATGTTGGGGACGGCGGCGATCAGGCGGTTGGCGGTGTCCTTGATGGTCTCGCGGACCTTGGCAATGCAGCCGTACATGCTACCAGTGGTGTCGAAGCTGTGGAGCGAGCGACGAAAGTTTGAGGAGAGGCAAGACGGGAAAGCACGATGAGTCGAGGCTGTCGCAAGATGGTGGGCTGGGGAGTGACGTTGCAGGGATGCTAGACTGAGGAGTGCGGGCTGCTGCCTTACCTGAAAGCAATGTCGGGCTTGTCGCTGCCAGAAAAGTCCCGGTCAAGCAGCTTCTCAACGCTGGTGTCCATGTCCATGTCGAGGAAGCTATCGGTTCGGCTGGTTGCAAGGGTGGCTGGAGTCGCCCTGCCAAAGGCCGGAGCAGCACGTCGACCGCCGGCAGCGGATTTGGCTCGGCCATAGCCAGAGGAAGCGCGGGTGGTCTTCTTGGCGACTTTGGCGGCGGCGGCCTTCTTGGCGACTTTGGCGGCAGCCTTCGTGGTCTTCTTGACGACCTTCGCCTTGGTGGTGGGAGTGGCGGCCTTGGCAGGGGAAGAGGGAGCGACTGATGCCTTTGCCTGCTTCTTCAGCTTGTTGAGCGTGGCCGGCGAAAGACCAAAGAACATGCCATCGCGGCGCAGGGTGCCATCGGAGACAAGAGCGAGGATGCGGCTGTGGAAGATGCGCGACCAGCCAGCGGAGAGAGAGACTGTTCCGGAGAGAAGGGTTTCAAGGACAAGACCGATGCAGGAGTGAGCAAGGCTGTTGCGGTGCAAAAGACCTGGCCGAGGACGGCAGAAGGCAGGGGACACTCACGGGAGGCTTCGGTGCGCAGGTCCTTGAAGATGGCGCGGATGCGGAGATAGTGATGGAGGGAGGTTCTGGGATAGATGTCGGAGGCTGCAAGCGAGGGAAGCAAGAGCAGGGGGTGAGTCGTGGACACTCGGTGCAGCAGAAGGGGAATGTGAGTTGTTGCGAGCAGGGATGCGAACCTTTGCGGATGGCCTTGACAATGAGCTGGGTGTACGAGTTGGACATGGCTGGCTGAGGATTCAGGGGGATTGGAAGAGCTGTTGCTGTTGCTGGTGTTGCTGCTGGTGTTGCTGCTGGTGTTGCTGGTGTTGCTGATGCTGATGGTGTTGCTGGGACATGGCGGCGACGAGGGTATTTATTCGGGCCGGGCGTGCAAAGCGAAGCAGTCGCGCTCGGCGTTCTGCTTTGGGCTCGTGCTTTGGACTCGTGCTTTGGACTCGTGCTTTGGACTTGTGCTTTGCCACCAATCCAGCCACCCATGGAGCACTCGATCCAATCCAGCCAGCCATGACGCACTCGATCCAGTCCAGCCACCCATGACGCACTCGATCCAGTCATGACACATCATCGGACCGCCCTTGTCTTTTCTCCCCCGCTCCCTTCGCTTCCTGTTCGTCTGCATCTTCCAGCCTTCATTCCTTAGCTACAATCCTCTATCCTCAATGTTGCCCGTTTGGTCCCCAAAAGCGATCGCTTCTCGTCTCCGCGAGATCGCTGCTGGCCGTGAGGCCCTGGATCAAGCCGCCCGCGGCTCCACCACTCCGCGTTTTCTCTCTCCCGATGATCCCAGTATGCGTTCGGCGCGCCTCTGTTCATTGCACGTTGCGGAATCAGCAAGCCTCCTTGCTGGTGCATAACTTGTTCGCCAGTGCTCCCCACGAGCACCTCCATGAGCACCACCGCAAGCATCTCCATGAGCATCCCCGTTGCCCGTCATGGTCCCGCCGTAACACCCATTCCCATCCGCCTCGGCTCTCGCTATTGCCTATGTGCGTTTGCAGGGCCCGTATTTGAGTTTCCAAATGCCGATCCAAGCAACGCAAAGACCCCGCCGATTCCGCTGGTTGGCGGCAAAGGCTTCTCGCTCGTCTACATGGCCAACTCGTCAGTATCTCCGCTGGCAAGCGCAGTATCAAATCCATCTGGTGGCGTCGTCGCTCATCCCAATCACCGTCCGGGCGGGTTGTAACATGCTCTGCCGAGCCTGACCGCCTTTCGCTTTCTTGGTTCAGGGGTATCCGTGTACCTCCTGGCTTTGTTCTGACCACAAGCTTTTTCAAGCCCTGGATCGACCAGCTCCGGCGAACGAGCGAATGGTCCGACTTTCAGGAAAGACTCTCGAGCCACAGTGCCGCCGAGCTCTCGCAGTCCCACTCCGAGTCCGACGGGGGCATGAGAGCGGCCACCGATGCTCTCAAAGCCTATGCTGCCGCCCATCTCACCTTCTCACCCGAGATGAAGACCGTCACCGATCAGACCTGGTCTCGGCTGAGTCTCACCCTCGTCGCTGTCCGTTCAAGCTCGCCGGACGAAGACCTGGGAGGTATGTCCGATAGTCACCACATATCACTTACAGTCACCATAATATCACTTGTAGTCATCATCATATCGCTTGCAGTCATCATCATACTGCTGCACCACCCGTCGATCATCTCGTCCGCCGAGCAACACTACTTGCGCCTTCGTTGCAGTATACGCTAACTCGCGAATCTGTGCTGGTCTTGCAGGCGCCTCCTTTGCCGGTGGATACGAGACTGTTCTGGGAGTCAACCGAGAGAACCTCGAGAGCGCCATCCTCCAGGCCTTTGTTTCCTGTCTTGATGTTCGTGTCGTGCTTTACAAACTGGCACATGGCTTCTCGGCACTCTCGCCCTCAATCGCCATCGTGGTTCAGCAACAGGTCGACAGTGCCGTCGCCGGCGTGGCCTTCAGTGTCAACCCCTTGACCAACTCGCACAACGAGGTCTTTATCAACTCAAACTTTGGTCTGGGTGAGACTGTGGTCGCAGGATTGGCCAGCCCAGACGAGTTTGTGGTCGACAAATCAACCAAGCGCATCATCAAGAAAACTCTCGGCGCCAAGAACGTTGTCATCAAGCTACTGCAGGGCGGCGGAACCGCCGAGTCCGCTGTTGATGCCGAAGCTGCCCAAACCTTCTCGCTCTCCGATCACCACGTGCGTTGATGTGCAGTGGTCGAGGTGGAGTGTCGTGAGTCTGCCAAAGGATGACCGAGACTTGGTCGTGCTGCATTGGGCATGGTGCTTGTGGCCCAGCGGCGCTGTCATCCTATCGTAGAATCATCATGTGGCTGTGTGCCCCGCTGTGTCTGGGGTCAAGACGGTCACAAGCTTGCGCTGTGTGCTCGACGGTCGTGCATCCACTGCGACGCTGACTCTCTGTTCCGATCATCTGCAGGTCGTTGAGATTGCATCCCAGGTCCAGCGTATCGAGAGCCTCTACGGCCGGCCTATGGATATCGAGTATGGAATCGAAGCTGATAACTTGTATATCCTGCAAGCGAGACCGGTGACGACCTCGTTGGACCTCTCCCCCATGATCACATCCTTGAACAACCCTAAACAGCATTTCCTCTGGGGTAGGTGTTGTCCGCTATCGATAGAACTGCGGCCTACTCCTGTGCGTGAGCGGGTGATGATGAGTTGTTTTCTCATCGTCACTGCAATCATCGACTACAGATATCACTCTGGCTGTTCAGGGTCTGCCTCTGCCCATGTCCGTCTTTGGAACGAATGTGCTTGAGATGGCCTTCAACTGCCTCAAAGCCAAGCTCGGCCAGCTCGAGTCCAGGACACAACCGTTCCACTCGTTTCCATTGATCTTTGACGCGAAAACGGGACGTATCTACGGTGATGTCTCCTTGGTTCACAGTTACCTCAACCCAAACATGAGCCGCGACATAGCCATCATCGACCCGCTTTCCGCCAAGGTTTTCCAGTCGCTCGATGCAAATGCCCTTGCTTTGGAGCCCCTGACGCTCTTGTCAAAGCTGTGGATTGCTTTGAGAGTCGTGTTGCATGCGCCACTGCTCTCAGTCATGTACAGTCTGGTTCGGTCCTACAACTTTCCACGCATCCGAAGACACGAGATCAGCACGACTATCAGCACCCAGCTGAGCGATCGACTGGCCGAGCCACGCAAGCCCGGAGACTCTCTCTTCGACTGGACCGTCCAGATCATGCACGATGGCTTCACCACGATCCTCCAAAGCTCGGGTCCAACCATGATCATCTGGCGCAAGTCCCTGGTGGATCTCAGAGCCATCCTGAAGCCCGTGCTTGAGGATGAGCAAACTAAAGAGATGGCAGAGGCCTATCTCGAGCGAATCGATCGCAGCTTGCCCGGCAACGTCACCATCGAAATGGGATTGTCGCTCGCACAGCTAGCACACGATCTGGCGGCCGAGGGCGACCGTGTCAAGTCTATGCAGCCCGCAGAACTCGAGGAGGCGCTCGCCGGCCGATCAGATGCCCTCGGTCCCAAGTTTGCCCAGAAGTGGAAGACCTTCATGGATACCTATGGCCATCGCGGCGACACGGAGCTGGATGCCTCCACTCCACGGTAAGATTCGCGCGTCTGTTGGCATGGCCTCATTGCTGAATGATCGATCTCGGCATAGCATCGCATGTGTCCGTTTGTGGGACTCCATCCCCCACGTTGATCCTCGCTCACTTGATCGTCGATTCATGTCGTCAACACCCTTTGCTTCGCTCTTGTTGGACATCAGCACTGACTCCTCTGTCTCTTGGTCCCGGCCGCTCTCGTTCACAGTTACCGCGAATCCTCACACACCCTGATCAACCAGCTGTTCCAGCAAATGAACTCGACCCGCAAGGACCCGATCGCGCAGTTCAACCAGTGCCAAACCGAGCGTCAGGAGGCATACGAGTACTTTGCTGCCGAGCTCAAGAAACACAATGGGAACGTGGCCCGCTTCGACCGCATCTACACCCGCATTGTGGAGCTTGGTGGTCTGCGCGAGACCCACAAGTTCAACATCGTCAAGGCCGTGGCTCGTGTTCGCCAGGAGGCTTTGGCGGTCGGCAAGCTCCTGGTCGAGCACGGCAAGATCGAGTCAGTCCAGCAGGTGTTTGACTTTGAGATCCTCGATCTCGACGGCGTTGTCCAGCAAATCGAGCGTCGCATACATGCCGCGCCAAGCGAATCGTCCCGGCTGCTGCAGTCGTCGCCCCATGACGGCGAGATCGATCTGGCCAAGGTCCGGGAGCGACGCCTTGCTCTCTGGAATCAATGGACCAAGGCTGCGCTCTCGGGCAACGAACTTCCGAGGGTGATGGACTCCTACGGCACCATCTACCGCGAGATCCCTCTCCAGCGCACCGATCTCGGCGAGAACTGCCTGGTGGGCTATCCGATGAGTGCCGGCGTGGTCGAGGGCCGAATCAAGATCCTTGAGTCGCCCGACGAGAAGCCTCTGCTGCCAGGCGAGATTCTGGTGGCTCGATGCACCAACCCAGGTTTGGCTCCAGCCTTCCGTGTCTGGTGTCGGGGAGGGGGGGGCGAGTGTCGGGTATATGCTTGGTTCTGACAACATCGTTTCTGATCGTAGGCTGGACACCCCTGTTCATCAACGCCGCTGCCGTGGTGCTCGAGGTCGGCGGCGTCCTCCAGCACGGAGCACTGGTCGCCCGCGAATACGGCATTCCCTGTGTCGCCGGCATCCTCGGCCTGCTCAAGAATGACAAGCTCAAGGACTCGGTCCGGGTCCGGGTTGACGGCAACCAGGGCATTGTCACGATCCTGGATGACGGCGACGAGCCCTCCGCTGCATGATTGCGCTGTATCTTTGCCCCTTCCCACACCTTTCTTCTCCACATTTGACTCGCCAGTGTCGTCTGCCGGTTTTGCGAATGCGACTGGATGTTGTTGATGATAATGATGAACAACACGCATACCTTCAGACACACCGCACCAATCCCTGCACCGCCATGCTCCTCCACGCACATCGGAGCGCCGTCGTGGGCACCAATGTGCTGCAGTCGTGGTGGATGGTCGGTGCAATGCCCAACACCCGCTCACCTTGTCCCCTGATCGCGCCATCAGGTTCATGGATGTCGTCTCTGGCAACGTGGCCAGAAATCTCTCTGCAATCCCACCTTGATATCACTTTTTCTCGCATCCCATGGTGGCAAGATCTCAGGTCCAATCCCCATATATTCCATATCCCAGCCCTCGCTCGATGCCGCCCTGCACGCCTGCATCGCACTTGCACTCGCAGACGCTCGAGACGCCCACACCATGGTCGAGACCGCCCCATCCGCAAAACCAAAGCTCGCCGACGTCTTCTTGACGTACCTCCCGCTTGGCTTCATCACCTTTGGCGGACCCCAGGCCAACGTCGCCCTCTTCCATGACTACTTCATCGACAAGTATCAGTGGGTCAGCACCGATGTGTTTTCGGAGCTGTTTTCCATCGCCTCGGTGCTTCCTGGGCCGCCCAGCATCCAGATGTCGTTTGCCTTTGCCCTGCTTCGGGGCGGCCCGCTGGCCGGAGTGGTCGGGTTTCTGACATGGACGTGAGTATAAACCGTCTGCCCACTCTCCATTTCGGTGGCGAGAAGCTGCTTCGAAACATCCTCTTATGCTGCACCATCTTCTCGGCTCCCCGGCTCCCCGGCTCCATCCTGGCATGCACCAAGCCTGCCCGTCACCCTCTTCATGACCATCGCAGCCATCGTCGTCGCTTCCTTGCCTGAGAAGCTGCCCCCAGTCGTCATCCAGATCGAGAACGGCTTGACCTCGTCAGCAATCGGCCTCACGGCACTGGCTGCCTACAAGCTCGGCACTAGGGTCTGCACCAACCGCATGACGCAGCTCTCGGCATTTGCCTCGGCGGCAGCGGCAATCAACTACAGCGCCCCCTGGCTGTTTCCGGCTCTGATGGTTCTTGGCAGCGTATCGGCATACTGCGAATACCGCTACAAGCTCTGGACCGAGCGCCGGACACAGCCCCGATCCCAGGCAGCCGGCGACGGCCTCCATCTCGACGATATGCCGCAGGACGCAGCCAGCTCGACGCAGCCTCGCACTCCAGCAGATGAGGAATCTTCATCCCCCGGTCCATCTCCGTCGGCCCCCGTCTCGACCCAGAACTCTGGCCAGGACTCGGGCTCCTCCAACAACGTCAAATGCTCGTATTCGAGCCGGGTCGGGCTGCTGGTGCTGGCCGTGTGGATCCTGCTCCTGGTGGTGGCCATTATCTTCAAGACGGTTGCAGGAGTGCCTCTGTTCCTGAACGTCTTTGGAACGTTCTACTTTGTGGGCTCGCTCATCTTTGGCGGAGGCCCTGTCGTTGTGCCGCTGCTCAAGGACTATACCGTCTCTGTCGGCTGGCTCAACGAGCGCGAGTTTCTGATCGGATTCGCCCTCATCAACTCGACTCCCGGTGAGTGAGCGACACTGGGGTACCCGGATGATGCTCTATCCATCTCCATCCATCCATGCTCTTGACCCACAGCCAAAGTGCGCTCATCCTGCTTCCACATGATGCATGCAGGCCCGCAATTCAACTTTTCTGCCTTCCTTGGTGGCCTGGCGCTTCGCAGCCTGGGCATCGGCGTCAGCGGCTCGATCATCGGCTCGTTCCTGGCCTTCTTTGGCATCTTCTTGCCAGGGCTGCTTCTGATGTCGGCCTTGATCCCCCTGTGGACGCAGTTCCGTCGGCGGACCTATATCCAGGTGATCCTCGGGGGCATGAGCGCCTCGGCCGTCGGGCTGGTCTTTGCGGCCGTCTATTTGCTCTGGTCCAAGGCCATTACCGACGGCCAGTCTGGCACGGCTCTGAGTATCTCCCAGTTCCCGCTTTACGTCACCGTCGTTGGATTTGCGTTCTTGGGCGTCGGGTTCTTGAAGATGCCTTCGTATTCTGCCGTCCTTGTCGGCGCCCTCACCGGCGTTCTGCAGTGCGCTATCTCGGGCGGATTCAGTTGAAGCAGTCGGATCGGCCGCCAAGGACGATGCACCGATCGTGCTCGATCTAGCCAGGGCAGCCGTTCAGAGCTCTGCCCTGATGGACTTGGAGGATGGGGTAAAATCCAATATCAATATATTCGCTGAAGTTCACGTCCGGTGGGCCTCCATTCGACCCTCTCTTGCATAAAAGACACTGATCAAACCATCCATTGGCAAGCTCGCCGATACATGCATCGACTTTCAAGCAAGTGGGACTCCAAAGGTGAGGCTCTTGGCGATCGGGCTGCTGAGCATGCACCAGGCGTCATGGTAGCAGCCGTCGACGATGTGCACGTCCATGGTGTTGCAGCCGACGATGTAGTCAAAGTAGGCGGCATATGCCAGTCCTCGCTCGATGCGGACGTATCCCTCGGCATCTGCCCCGCAGGTCATATCCAGCGGCGGATTTGCGGTCGTCCTCAGCGTGTCCTTGGATCCCAAGAGCATCGTCTGCTTGAGACAACGCAGACTGGGTCCCTGGTGAGCGTTGCCCAGGTGTGACGTCACATATGGCCCGGACAAGTTGTCGAGACCATACGGGAACGAGTTGGCATCGGAACAGGCCGAGTTGGAGTACGGCTCAAACGACGAGGCATTGAGGGTGCCGAGGCAGGACTGGTCTTGGCAGGAAAGCAGCGCAGCCTGGGTCAGACGGTGGTTGGACTGGTAGGTGTAGGTCCCAGAGTTGGCCAGGATGACTTGGTACTGGAAGGCGAGGGGAGGAAGGATTGCAAACGACAAGCGAAGCGGCAGCATCGCGGCCCATAGTGCAAAGTGTTAATGAGCGATGGGCTCCTCAGCCCAAGAGTGCATGGCAATCGGTGATAGCCTGCCAAGGTTCAGTCGCACGCCGAGACTCTGCTGGAGCGTGGCCGGAATCATGTGCACTCACTTTTGAGAATGTTTGTGGATCCGTGAAGAGCGAGTATCGATGAACGAGCTGAGCGCCGGCGCTGTGGCTTGCCTGGAGGAACCAAAGTCAGTCGTGGCCATCGTCTGCAAATCCGAGTCTGTGCTTTGTCAAGCAACCGTCATGCAGCCAGTGAGCTTACTCACCAAGACAATCTTGGCTGACGGAAAGGCCTGAGCGATGGTTGCCAGGAAGGCGTCGACCATGTCAAACGATGTCATGGCATTGTTGTTGTCTGCAACGTCGCCTGTCGACCACTTTGTACTGGCCGAGAAGACAGCCAGGTTGAGGCCGCCTTGGGGCACTCCCCATGTATATGCTTGAGTGGTGCTCTTGACCGGGAACAGCGGCACAAAGAAGGCATGGGTGTTCAGGTCGACGCCGGTGGTGTTCTGAGCGACGTCAACGAGGATCGAGTAGTAGTTGTAGGCATCGCACGCTGCTCCGTGGAATGTCAGGACGACGGTGGTGACATTGTGGTAGACATTTGATGGAGAGAGGTCATGCGATCCGACATACTGCGGCGGACAGTGATATGTCGGTGTTAGCCAGGGCTGAGCTGAGTGTCAACGATGAGGTGCTGCCATCTCAAAGCACAGATGCTTACGATCATGTCGGTTGCTCCACCATTGCCTCCAAAGCTGCTGAGACGAAGGACTCCGGCACAGGATCCATCGGTGGTGCAGGGCTGGATCGGCGCCGTGGGAAGGTTGGGTCCAGAGTCGAGCGTAGCTGGCGGGAATGGATCGCCGATGGCGGTTTTGGTCAAAGCCAGAAGGACGAACACGAGGATGTTGGGCAGAACCATCCACTGATGGGCGTGCGAGGACGAGGATCGCATTGGAAGAGCGGGGGGGGGAATGGTATCGATATCGATAGTGAGAGATTCGGTTGGTGAGGGAGAAGAATGCACCAGCAGCCCTAGTTGCAGCCGGACATGGTCTCGGTTGGTCTGCACCGGTTTATATGCGCTGGTGGACCGTCCGCAACAAACAAACATGGCGGGAGATCCTGTCCGTGCTCGCGGCAAGGTTTCATGGAGCCGGCCGCGTTCCATGTTGGGTTTGGCGGGCGATTTGGCTTGCGACTTTCGGCGGGCGCTCTGGCTGGACCTCGACTGCCCCAGAGAGCCCGCTCGCTGGACCAATGAGCGGTGCATATGGTAGGGGGCTTGACCTGAATACCAGCATGGACATGTGCGGTTGGTGGGTCGTTTACTTTTGGATGAGTTTGGATGGGAGCGGAGTCCCGGTTTGGATACGTAGTCGTATTGTGTGCTCGCACAGTTTCCTCCCACACCGGTCGCCCCAGAGCCGCATCTAGGCTGTTGTGATGAATCATGCGTCAACGACCACTCCTGAATAATTTGGGAAATCGCAGGCTCAGTTTCGACGGGGTCTTTTGCAGCGGGGGAGGTGTGCTTGTTTGAGGACCGTAGCTGGTTGATGCGTGGGAGCTGCTTCCTGGAGAGTCTTGCTGCAGACTTTGATCTGGCGAGGTGGGCACGTCTTGGCCGGCTTCCGTGCTGTTTCGATAGCTTGGCTGTTGTGATAAAGTATTAGTGACAGCCCGATCGAGCACTGCAGCCCATGCAGTCCATGCAGTCCATGCTTGGTACACAGATGCAACGTACGTGAATCACCAGCGGAAAGTAAGGGGCGGCGATACCCCAGAATATGATACTCTCGCTTGCAGTACATCGGTGCCGGTCGCCCTGAAACGAGTTCTGCCCGTCCCAGTTGAAAAAGGCATGCGGGACCTTGATCATATGCGGGCCATGGCGGATCCACTGGGCTTCATCGACAACTTGCGACCAAGTCGACGGCGGCAGCGGTGTATCTGTCCAGTCGCGATTCTGGCGATGCTGACTGAATGGTACAAACCCATCCTCGGTGTTACTCCAGAGAATTTGGTTGCCGTCATAGTCCAGCGATTCGATCGACTCTCCGTCGGCAGAGATGGAGACCGAGCGCACACATTGGCTGTGCTGTTTCAGCGTCTGCAAGAGACGACCAGTTCCGGTGTCCCAGAGCTTCAGCGACTGGTCGTAGGATCCCGACACCATCACAGTTCCAGTTTGGCAAACCGCTGCCGTGGTAACGGGGCCGGTGTGCCCATCTGCAGACTGCTCGACGCCGCTTGTATCGGGATCCCAGACCTTCAGAGTCTTGTCATCCGAGACCGATACAATCCACCTTTCGTACGGTGACACAGCAATCGAGTTCACATGGCTGGAATGTCCCTTGAGAGTTGTCCGTAACTGGCCGGTTGCGAGATCCCAAACCTTGATGGAATGGTCCGACGACCCGGAAACAATCGACTGCCCGTGAGGCACGATGGCAACCTGGGTGACCCAGCTTGTGTGTCCTTCCAGCATCAACCTTGCCTGGCCTGTCTCGGCGTCCCACACTCGGACCGTTTTGTCATAGGAGCCGGACACAATCCACTTGCTATCGGGCGAGATCGTCACGGACGAGACCGAGTCTCTGTGGCCCACGAGCACAATCTTCCATCTTCTGGTCACGGCGTCCCAGATATTCACGGTTGCGTCTCCCGAGCTGGACAGGATCTGCTTGCCATCCGAGGAATAGGCAACGGCCAGTACCGAGTCTGTGTGCCCGACTAACCTTGCCTCCAGCTCCAAGGTCTCGAGATTCCAGATCCGGACGGTCGTGTCGTATGAGCCCGACACCAATGACTTGCCATCTGGAGATATGGCGACCGAGGACACGGCATCGGTATGGCCTTCGATAACGTCGATCAGATGGCCCATGACCACATCCCAGATCTTGATTGTTCGATCACCCGAGCCAGAGACGATCATGTTGCCATCTGGTGATACCGCAACGGCATTGACGGGATAGGCATGTCCCTCGATCGAGAACTTGGACTGGGCCGAAACGGCGTCCCAAACCCGAATGGCTCCATCTCGGGAGCCCGCCACAACCATTTTCGTATCCGGAGAGATTGCTGCGGCGATTACTTCGGCGGTATGGCCCGAGAGAGTAGCGACGCACGGATCCCAGGAAGACGGCGGTCCAGCAGCCACCCTAAACGGAACCCTGTCCTCGATCTGAGGAGCATATGTCTTGTAGAGAAGTGTCTCCTTGGGCGTAAACACAAATCCAGAGTTGTACACCTGCGGCGCACTCTTGATGACGGGGTCGGCAAACTCTCGGATGAACCGATAGACATCGACCACGAGGGCTTTGGCAACTTGGCCGAAATTGCGGTCGTCGTTGGTGACGACGCGCCGGAGGACGGCCAGTTGCTCGATGACTGGCTTGATGACGTTCATCAGCGATGCGCACTCGAGCCAGAAGAACACGTGGGTTGAAAGCAGTTTGGAAAGGAGCGACGTGGCTCCCGTCGACCAGAGCTGATGAATTGTCAATGCCAGCGTTGGCGCCGTATCGAGACGCCATACAAAGTGCGTAATCCAGTGGGCGACGCTGTATCGGAGCGACGGGGCAATCTTGTCGCTGACTCTGTCGTCAAAGTCGGGTATCTCGGTGTGGAGGTCATAGATGTCGCAGATGTTGATCACTGGATCGTGCGCGAGGATCACGTCGAGGCAGCCCTTGGCAAAGACCAGATGGAACTGGCTTGACACATGGAACGGCTCGCCGAACGAGTAGTCAAGGAGGTAGTCGGCCACGGACTTGTGGTTAAACTCGACGTGGCTGTCGGCCGTCGATCCATTGACGCCGGGGTCGAGGACAAGCGCGAGTCTGGCGAGACCATCCTGCACGACACGAAGATCGATTTTGAAGATCCCGGAGATTATCCGGGGCGTCAGGACCGATTGTGCCGTGGCCATGGCCGAGATCACGGTGACCAGCTCGGCCGGGTGGCTCGCCTGCGAGTAGATCTTGTCGAATGTCTTTTGGTAGAGCTGATCGACATTCGCGACGCTGTCGTTGATGTCCTTGATCGCGGCGAGCGTCACTGGGCCGTCCCTAGCGATATCGGAGAGGGTATTGAGGATCAGGTTGATCCACACGAATGTCTTGGACTGATCGCCTCTTGCACCATGGTCCTCGAGTCCGTGGCTCTCGTGGGCAGAGTTGAAGATGATCGAGCTTACTATACTGTCCCTCTCTGCCTTTGGGAGATTGTATTTTTTGAGCCGAGAGCCAATGTATATGCTCAAGTCGTCAACGTTGTTGCCGCTCGAGGGCTCGATCGTCTTGGTTGGGACTCCATCGAATGCTGCCTTGATGTCGGCCTCGGGACGGGATGTCAGCAGCAACTTGAGCCACGGACGGGTCTTGTTCAGTTCGACGAACCGCCCGGCGAGCAGGCTGAGCAGCTGGTCGCGCGGAGAGCACTCGTCGAGTGCATCCACCAGGATCATCACCGATCCCTTGGGTCTGTAGTCGCCGATGGCTTCGAGTGGATCGGCAATCACAGTTTTGAACAGCTCGGGGATGCTCATCTTGTCAAGATCGTCCTTTGTGATAGTTCGTTCGCCATCCGACCTTGCCACAGTCGCCAGCAGTCGCCGACCGATGGGGGCATACCAGCGACACAGGCCGTAGGCGATAGTGGTCAGCACCATGCGGGGATTGCTCTTGCGGGTATCGTTGTACTTGAGAAAGATGGATGCCACCAGTTGGCTGCTGGCGGTCAGAAGACTTGCGATTTGGGCGGCGGACACAGACTTGCCGGTGCCGGCGACGGCGTTGACCCACAGGACCGGGTCGTCGTTGTCGGCGTTGACCCAGGAGGTAATGTCGGTCAAGAGCCACTGGCGTGTTCCCTTCATGAAGAGATCCTCGAGAGCCCTCCTGTCCTGGTCAAAGTCGATGGGGTCGAGCAAGGCGACGAGGTCGCAGTCTTCGTGGGCAGAGAGAACAATCGACTCGAACTGGCGTGTTGCAATCTCCTTGAACTTGGTTGTCTTGGCACACAGCTCGCGAAGGTTGGGGACGAGTCTGCAAACGATGCCAATCCATCAGGGACCGATCCGGCGCAGATGAGCCCGTTGTACGCTCATGCTCACCGAGGGCTATGTGAACTCACCGCTTCAGGGCATTTCCATCGACCGCATCAAGGGCCTGGAGCTTTAGGATCTCCCTGATCGTCTGGCGCACGGTCATGGGCCGGTCGTCAAAGAGGGGGCTCTTCTTGTGGGCCGGTGGAAAGTTTGGGAAGTGCTCGGGATCGGGAAGGTATTTGCACGAGTACTTTTTGTTGTCGATGGTCTTGTTGGACCACATGAATATGGGCTGGATGACGACCGAGATGTTCAAGAGAACAGAATCCTTCGCCAACTTGAGGGCGTGCTGGATCTGTTGGGATTGGGCGTGGATTGGGCGTGGATCGGGCGTGGATCGGGCATCAGATGGGAGAGGCACAGCCCGGAGGAGCAGAATCGGGAGGCAGGCTCGAGAGATGGACGGGCATGGCGCAAATGCGCCGCAATATGGCTAACGTGCGAGAGGATTTGTCAAAGGCGGTGCAGGGACGCAGCCCACCTCGAGCAGCAGGTTGTCTGGGGTTGTGTGAGCCTGGCGCACACGCTCCAGGCCCCGCTCCGAGAGGAGCAGCACAATCACCGGCGAGTTGTGCAGTGCATTGATGAAGCCGCATTCCCAGTCTTGGCTGTCGTGCAGGCAGAGGTGGTCGAGAAAGGGATGGATGGAGAGATCCTTCCGTTTGCCAGAGACCAGGGACGCCACCAGCATGTTGGCGCTGTCGCTCTCGCTCGAGCTGCGATAGCTGGCGGGGATGAATAAGGGTGAGCGCTGCTGCTCTCAAGCGAGGCAAAGAGGCAGAGACAACCAAGCGAGACAAGTCCGGTACGAGTTGGAGGACATCCTACCTCACGAAGATATCGTGTTCGCTGCTGTCGAGCTGGCACCTCCAGTCGTGGATTACCGTAGCTGGCTCGTAGTATTCCGGCTCAAAGACAACCACCTCCGCGGCGGTGCTGCCGCACTGCTTCTCCTGTGTCGAGAGGCCCTTCGCTGACGGCAGAAATAGGCTGTCCCGATTGTCCCGGCTTTGTCGCTGGGCCCGTTGGACTTTGCGGATGGCTCCGCCCACCATTCCGATGGCCTTCATTTCCGCTTCTGTCAGCTCCAGCACCTGTCGGAGCCTGTGCATGTTAGCGATGCGGGTTGGGCCAGGGGCGGCAGTGGCAGCGGGCAAAGTGCCAGACCCACCAGGTCGATGGTGTCGTACTCGTGCTGCAGCAGCAGCTCCCTGTTGCGCTCCAGGCCATGATGCTTCAGGAACAGGTCGAAGGATGCTGGTGCGCGGCGTTCGTGGATCAGCATTTGTGGGTCAGCAATCAAGTGAGGATCAGGCAGACGGCGAGGCCGCAGTCCCACGCCCAACTCGCCTTCCCAGTCTGCCCCCATACCATCGGCCATCCTGGAGTTGCTGCTCGACTTGGAATCAAGCCGAGGCAATGGGCGTTCTGCCCTCTCACGACAAATATGGACTTGAGACAGGGCACGTGTCTGGGTGCCGGAGGACAAGTGGCTGTCACAGACTCTGTGGCTGGGCGACGTGGGCTGCCATCAGCGCGCCCTTGATCAAGTAGCCAGATGTCGCTGTTTACGGCATTGCCTGTATTTGTCAAGTACATCCATGGCAGTGACATCGGCGACCTGGTGACGTGATGCTGGCGTTAGAGGAAGCCGATCATGTTGAGCCTCAGTTTGTTCCTGGCGCCGGTGTGGCCCTGGTTGGCGGCCTTCTCAAACCACTCGACGGCCTTCTTCTTGTCTCTGGGAACCCCGGTGCCATCTATATAGCACTGAGCGACGGTGTACTGGGCGAACGGGTCCTCCTGGTATGCAGCCTGGTTGCACCAGCGGAAGAATCGTTCGGTGCTCTTGGGCACGCCCCACTCGAAGCCATAGCACCGCCCGAGCCAGTGCTGGCTGGTGTCCTGGCCATCATCGGCGAGCTGCTGGAAGATGCCGACGGCCTTGGTTGCGTCTCGAGCGGTGCCGAATCCGTTGACGAGGCATACGGCTTCAAGGAACCGGCAAACGCTGTCCGTGCTCGAGCCAAGCTGGCACAGCCGGAAGAACTTGAGCGTCATCGGGGTGACCAGGGCGATGAGATGGTCAGGAGCCAGGCAGTTCTCGCCAAGGCTGAAGTTGCCTGTTTTGCTTTCGCGAGCCAGAGCAATACCCTTGCGCTTATCGCGATGTCCACCGCGACCAAAGTAGTGCATCATGCCAAGCATCAGGGTGGCAATCGGCTTGAGGATGGGATCGTAGGACTTTTGATAGACCTCGTTCCAGTACGACATGGCGTCGGCATCCCTTTGGTCCACACCGACGCCGGCAAAGTACAACCACCCGAGGTAGAAGTAAGCCTCGACGCTTTCTTGATCTGCGCTGATCTGGAAGAGCTGCGCGGCCACGCCCCACATTGGATCGGTGGAGGGCTTGTTGTCTGTGATGATCTTGGCGACTTGAAGGCACGCCTCGACATCCCCGCTCCGGGCTCGGTTCAGCAGCAGCCGGGTCACGTCCGGATGCGCCTTTGCAATGTCGTCGTGCAAATGCGGAGCGACGGGGGCTCTGGATACCCTGGCGGAATTTCCGACGGGAACCTGCCAGTGCTGGAAGTTACCGGGAGCGTACGGCCTTGCCGCATAAGGATCGCTGGGCGAGACGATGCTGGGCAGGTTGCCCAGCTGCGATTCGGTGATGCTCTGGCTGGGTGCGATCGACGGCGAGTCGGTAAAGCCTGTGAAGCTGCTGCCGCTGTCGGTGCTGAGGGGTCGGGCGTCATTGCTGATACTGGGATACAGCCTCGGAGTGCCGGTCTGGCTCTTTGATGGAACTGGGCTGATGACGACCGGCACAGGGCCAGCGGCCTCCTTGTACGGTTCGAGGGAGCGCAGGATGTCGCTAAACTTGGGGCGTGCGTTGTAGTCTTGGTGCCAGCATCGCTCGATCAGATCCCAGACCGGATCAGGAATACCGTCGATTCTCAGGGGGCGACTGGCGCTGCTGATCTTTCGCTCGATGGCGCTGGGACCCATTGGTCTGCCGTCGGTCGTGACCCACACAGGCTTTCCATTGTTGAGGACTTCGTAGAGGGTGACCCCAAAGGCAAAGACATCTGTGCGCTTCGAGGTGCCCATCGGGTTCTCGTCGTCCAGCATCTCCGGAGCCATGTAGCTAACGGCACCTCCTCTCATCTGACGGGCCCTTCCGACAGTGGCGGCCGCCGACGTGAACCGGGTGCGAGCCATGCCAAAGTCGGAGATGATGGCCTGGAAGAAGGAGTCCAGGAGGATGTTCTGGGGCTTGAGGTCGCCGTGGACGACGTTCTTGCCGTGCAGATAGCACATGCCCAAGGAAACCTGGTACATCAATCGAAGCTTGTCTTCAATGGGGCGAACGTTGGAGGCGTCGGAGACGTAGGTGCGGAGGTTGCCGTTCTTCATGAACGGCGACACGACAAAGGGCCGGTTGACGGCGTCGCACGCAGCAAGGAGCGGGAGGATGTGGGGATTGACAAGCTGATGCCAGAAATCGACCTCGTGGCGAAAGTCTGCAATCTCGGTTTCGTTGTAGCTGGTCATGAGCTGCTTGATGGCCACCTCGGTGCCGTAGTAGCGGGCAAAGTAGACCTCGCCAAAGCTGCCTGTGGCTATCGGGGTACTCGACTGGTCCGCGATTTCGCTCGGATGGATGCGCCAGTTCTCCTTCTTCATCGACTTTGCCACGGGCGAGCGCCTGCGGAGCAGCTCGAGAAGCGGCACGATGGTGTCGTCGATGATGGGCTTGGAAACAGAAGCGTCGCTGGCGAGGTTGAGGAGGGCATGGGTGGCTTGGCGAATCTGCCATGGAAGCGCATCGAGGCGGATGCCGGCCCGATCGAGCGCCTTGTCGTCGCCTTGGCGGAGGAGTGCAGTGATGTTGGCGATGAGAACCTGTTCCTCCTCCTCATCTCCGCGGACGATCTGCTGGAGCTCAGCCTCGTCCAGGATGATGGGCTGGGGGATGGACAACGTCGCAGCGCACGTCTGCCAGAGCGACGCGAGCCCCTTGCAGAGCTCCTTGACCTTCTTGCGGATTCGGATGCCCCTGGCCAGGCGCTCGACCTTGACGAAGGTCTGGAGCTCCCGGACATAGTCAAAGAGGTCGCTGTGGAAGCGCTCGATGCAGTCGACTTGCTGGACAAAGACCGGGCTCTGGGAAGACGACTGGGCGAGGGCCTCGATGACCTCGTACGAGAGGTTGACAAAGGCCGCCCAGGATTTCTGGTTCTCGTCGAACAGGTCCAGGGCCGAGAAGATCCTCAGGGCCAGGCTCTGGAGGTTCTTGAGAGGGCCATCGGGGGTCCTGCGGGTGGTGGAGGTCAAGCCTTGGATGACGATAGGGATGTCCAAAAACATTGCGATGAGGCAGCAAGCAGCGCCGGGGAAAGTCCGGGGGGGGGAAAGCCGGGTATATATTTGCGCAGCGCCAGTTCCTTGTGCCAGCGGCCAAAGGTCAAGATTCAAAATCGGGTGCCAAACGCGCCACAAACACGCTTGTTGTTGCACATGATATACGCGTATTTTCTCTGCCCTGTCACGTCGGGTCTTCCCAGAAGCAGCTGCCCCGCCGATCGGCAGTGAAACATGGCTCCAACAGCCGAGGAAAACCGGCCTCGCGGATCACCGGCTGTTTTGTGGAGTGCAGCACACAGCATTCGCATCCCGCTTGCTCACTGCACTACCAATCCGCATCAGTGAGGTCCGCCTGATGATTGCACGCATGGACACTGGCTGTCAGGAATCAGGAGCTGTGATGAGCACAGAAAACTAAGGATTATATTGTTTGCAAGGCCAATAGGAGCCATACGCATTTCCAAATCAAATACACGAATCCAGACGCGCCGCTTGGACGGCCGGACGGTGAGCAACGAGGGAGAAAGGGAGGAATCGAACGAAAGAGGACGACAGTTGAAGAGAGATACACAGAAGCTATTCGATAGAGCGGCGGGAACAGTGACATAGACAGGAGGGAGGTGGGGTGGTTCGGATCAGGGCCGCAGCAACATGGTCAGACCACCAACATTACACCTTCCACGATTCTCGGTACCAGTCGAGGTGCTTGCATCCCACGACAATGTGCTGAAGGGTCCTCATCAGTCGTTCGGGCCCGGCACCGAGCACGGCCACATTGGTGCCCTTCTCGCCGGCGTATTTGTCCATTTCCTCGGTGACGACCTTGAAGTCGGGGCGGGCACGGTTGACGTTGAGCTTGAGGATGAGATTGTGGAGCACGCCGCCCTCGGAGAGGTGAGAGGCAGAGTCGGAGTCATCGGCAGCGCTCAAAGCGGCATTCGGCGCGCTCGAGCTGCCGCCGGTAACAAACAGACGCAGGAACAGGAGCCCGGCAATGGTCGCAAAGGCAATCGAGAGCACGCTGCTGGAGAGGGGCTCCAGATACCAGCAGAGGAAGTGGTCCAGTCCCACGAGCTTGAAGGCGGTGTTGGAGTCGCACTTGTCGGCCTCTGCGCCAGCGGGTCTGACCAAGATGCCGATCACAAACCCAGCGATGCCAAAGCCAAAGACGACACAAGCCAGAGCCAAGTCGGTCAGGCGTGCTTTCCAGTGGGCCTTGCGCTTGGTGATGTTGGCAATCTTGTCGTCGAGAATGACATTGTCCTTGACGGCCTTGGCATGGTCGGCGTCCATGTCCTTGGCGCTGTCGATGTGGTCGGGGCTGTCGGTATCGGGGTCGGTCTTCATGGATCCAGTGATGTGGAGATCCAGCGTCAGTTTGCTGCTCAGAAGAGTCGATTTGTTGACATAGTCAAGCAAGAAGCTCGAGTAGGCGAGCGCCGTGGACTCGTCCTTGACAGTCCAGATCAAGCGCATCTTTCCAGACGCCGGGCCGGCGATGGTATAGTGGTAGATGAAGGGGAGGACGGCAGAGATGCCGCTTCCGCCGACGAGCATCAGCAGTCGCTCGTGATGCAGATAGGAGACGCTGCGGGAGCCAAAGGGACCGTCGACCTTGATGGGGACATGGACTTTGTCCTGATGCTCGCAGAGCTTGGCCAGCTTTGTCGTCCACTTGCCGCCCACCTTGATGAGCAGGGTGATGCGGTCGGGGGTGTCGTGGCAGTACGAGGCGATGCTGAAGGGGTGCCAGTGGAGCGCCGAGATTTGCGGCACACAAATGTTGACCCAGTCGCCGGGGGCATAGGTGCTCGCACCCTGCCAGGCATCGGCGATGGGGATGTCGACCTTGATGATGGTGTCGGACAGGGTCTTTTGAACCGAGGCAGTGGCATTGAAACGGCGGAAGTAGACACGGGCACGGAGACGGTCGTATACAAAGTACAAACAGGGGAAAATGAAGGGATAGGCCAGGTTGGTGCCTTTGTGGATGAGGGCGAAGAGGAAGAAGGTGACGTAGAGCTGGTGCGTCCAGTAGAAGACCCTGTAGTTGCTGCGTCGAACCTGTGGAACGAGAGGCCGGAGAGTGTCAGAGCGACTGAGGGTGCCGTATGGTATGCTGTGCTGTATGGTATTCTGGGTGCCGTATGGTATTCTGAGTGCAGTGGTCGGGGCCTCACCTTGTAGACCGATGTGGCGGCAATCCCCAGCAGCGACAGCCAGGCAAGCAGGCCACCCAGGTTGCCATAGCCATAGTTCGACGCCCACGGGAAGAAGCTCTTTGGCACTCGGCCCTTGTTGATAAAGTCAACGATGTTGAAGATGGCATGCGCCGTGATCAAGAGGAAGCTGGTGTATCCGAGGCCGATGTGGAAGCGGTTGGATCTGTGGTACTGGCCGGCGTTGTGGCCGAGCGCCTTCTTGGTGATGAGATTCTCGCGAACGACAAACAGAATGCACAGTCCGGCATCCCAGAGACCGGCCCAGGCTGCGCGAGTTGGGGGGGGGGAGGTACATCCAGGAGCACGAACAGAGACAGTGGATGGCGTGAGGAGCGGAGTCGCTGGCTGGTTGCATGGATGTGCTCAGCACAGGTGGATGTGCGCGGTGCCTCACGGCGATTCCCAGACCAGTGGCACAACCGTCTCTCACCTGTCTGGGTGGTGATCTGCTGGACCCAGTTGTACAAGGCGGCAGAGGCCGGAACCGACGATGGCGGGGACTGGATGATGGGCACAAAGACCCAGGCGAGGTTGCTGATGACCAGAAGCGCAACAATCAGGACCTCGCCGAGGGACCAGGCGTTGCCAAAGAATGAGGGGCGGGGCGCCGTGGCCTTCAAGACTTGCCACCTGGGATGCCACAGCTTGAGCAGCGACCAGTGGAAGGTGGTGGGCGACTCGACCGAGGGGCGACGCAGGCCAACGAGAACCGAGTCGTCGATCAGGGCAGAGGCCACGCTGATGACGGCCAACGGGGCGATGGCAAAGAGGATGTAGTAAATGTCGACGGACTCGAGGACGGCGTCGGTGGTGTCGGGAAAGTCGCCCTGGCTCATGTACAGCGCCCATCCGAGAGGAATGAGGGCCACGAGGCCGATGACGACCCGGGACGGGTGGAACATGGTGGGAGGAAGGGTGATTCGGCGACGGGGGGTGTGTGTGAGAGGAGGGACCAAGGAGGGAGCGTCGATGGAGTTAGGAGGAAGTGAGGGAGGAAGTGAGGAGGGGAGGGAGGGAAGGCTGCTGGCGAGGGAATGCGTCTGGGTGCCATAGACCGGGTTTTATATCCCCGACCGACCACCCCACCCTCGTCGACGGGTGTGCGGTTGCTGTTCCCATGGACGCCTCCAGCGAAACCTGCTTCCCATGTGCTTGCTCGGCTGCCAGTCGGTCACCAGCACAGATCCGCCCCCCCCTATTCTTTGCGTTCTTTCCCTCAGTCGCTGATCACGCCTTCGCAGAGCGAGGACGGGGAAAGGGTGGACGGGGGAGACAAACGAGCATGGAGCTGTCAGGCGGGCCGCTGCCTTTCGCTCTCGATCTGCTGTGCAGCCGCTCTCGATGCCCACCGTTGCAGCCGGATGAATCGTCCGGAATTGCGGTGTCTGGGGAAAGATCGAGTACCGAGGGGGGGGGAGGACATAGGCATTGGAATTGCAGTCCAGATGCTCGCAGCGGAATGGCCAACAATAGCCAGGTTACTTCCAGCGGAGCAGCCGATGCAGATCGAGTGCGCAGATCGAGTGTCCAGATCAAGGGTGCAGGCCGCGCGTGAAGAATGGCATCAGTCAGCCGATTCTAGCGCAATGGCGGGTGGTATTGGGTATGCTGGAGGGAAGCAGACCCGGGAAGCAAGGTCATGTACCCCCCCCCCATCGGCAAAATAAAAGAAAGGCCAGGACAAGGAGGCCGGCACCGGCGCCTCTGTGCTCCGTCGCAGGTTCAACCGAGGGTGATGACAGGGCATCCCCAGCCGCCCACGACGGGCCCATGGCAGTCACCCTTGCCCCGGGTCGAATGCTAGGGACATCATCTGACGGGGCCATGCACGGCCATGCGCTTTGCTGGCGACGCGGGGGTCGCCTGCCTTGGCCCTGGGCACTGGTCGATTCCTTTGCTGGCATCACGCGGATCTGCAACAGCAGCAGCCAGGCCGCTGGTGCTGCGTTACAGTCTGTAGCTCTGTCCAGTTCATCTCTGTCCAGTTCATCTCTGTTCTGTTCAGTTGTGCTGGCACCAGAATACCGGTGTAACTTGCCGTGGTCATCTGCACGAGGGAGACCGTTGCTGGGCAAGTCAGTCCACCAACCTGCTCGACGCGGACTGGGGAGAAAAAAGGCAAGTGGGGAGAAGGGTGCCGTGTTTGGTCGCCTGGGAGGCGTCGGGAGGTCGATTGCACAGGCGCTGCCTGTCTGTCTGTCTGTCTGTCTGTCTGCCTGCATGCGGGCATCGGCAGAAACGTGTGGTGGTGTGATTCATTTCCGGGGCGCTGTGCTATCGCCTGCGAGCGGCGAGGAGCGGCGTCAGGCCCACCCGGAAGAGCGAACGGGAAAGAGATATCGCGGGGGGTGGGCGGTCACTGGGTCGCTGGTCGAGGCGACTGGCAGCGGCGTGGGGACTGCTCTTGGCCAGGTCGGCCTGGAAGCCAGGCGTCATGCGGGTGGTTTGGTTCGGTTCAGCGCGACTAAAAGTCACTCGAGCAAGAGGAGGGGGGTTCATCCGATGCAGGGCAAGTGGTCTGCATGGACCCAAGCACTCAAGCGAGGCGCTTTGTCCGAGCCAGAACACGCACAAACGACGGTGGTTCATTCAGGAAACGGCACGCCGAAGAAATGACCCCGTCGACGGCCAAGGCCGCGCCGCTGCCGAGGGGGCACCACCATCGGTACCGACGGCCTTGCGATCGCCATGCAATGGCCCGGATGGCGAAACCACCCGCAGACACGCCGAAGCAACCCGGCGGACACAGGAGCCACGCACGCATGTCAGAGGGAATGGGGCAAAACACATGTGTTCATTACCGACCCTGGCCGGACGGATTGGACCATCAGCAGGAAGGAGCACAAGAGACGGGGGGGGGCACTGCAGACAGGTGAGACGGAGCGGGGCGGAATGGAGCGGATCTGCGTGGGGACGGCGGTGCTCATTTGACCAGGGCGGCAAATGTGTGCAGATGCTCGACGGTGAGACCGCATTTTTCGGCGATGGCCTTCCAGTGCGCCGGTCGATCGAGCTGGTCTTTGAGGGCAGCGACCTTTCTGCAGAGCCTGCGGTGAGAAAGAGGCGACGGGAATGGGCCGGGAATGGAACGGGAATATAACGGTGACCACGGGTCAGCTGTCCTGCGAGGGGGTCAAGGCGACTCTCGCTGGCGGAAGGTGCCCCCCCCCGGTGCCGTCGACGAGGAGGCACGACAGGGTTCGGTGCTGGGGGGAGGCATACATGCATGTAGGGCCTTGGGGAATCGCCCGGGAGGGGCAGTGGCGACGAGAACGACATGTCCCCCAAGTATCAGTCCTCGCAAGTAACAGCTGCCAGGGCGACACATCGGCGCGGCTACTCACAGCATCGCAAGAATCGCACAGACGGCGTATTCTTCGGTGAAGGTCAGGCCACTGACCGTCTGGTTGATCGACATGGTTTTGATGAGGGAGAGCAGGTCGTCCTGGACGACGACAGACACATGGCACTGCCGGAGCAGTAGTGGCAGTCTGTGGTTTCCGAGTGTTAATCGATCTTGTCCCGGTTACGCCTCCGAGATGTCGCTTGCCCCAGGGCAACACCCAGACAAGCATCGACAGGGCCTCCGGCTCAAGCCCAAGCACGCCAACCCAAGCAAGCCAAGCAGAGATAGGTCCTTCCCCACATCATCATTGGGACCCAGCATCGCCGTGTCTGCATCGACACCCACCCACCCCCATGTCTGAACACTCACATCTTCATCATCTTCTCGCTGAACAGGTCCTTCCGCAGCAGCTCGTTCTGGTCCGTCTCAAAGTGGACCAGCTCCTCGTCGGTCTGCAGCCATGTGCGTGTGTCCGGTGTGATCATCTCGTCCATCAGGATCCATATCTTTCCAAAGAGCGTCAGCTGCGGCACCTGGATCTTGGACGGCCGCATCAACACATCGAGGTTCAAGGGCATACGGCCGTCATCGTCTTGGTCGTCGTCCTCATCCTCATCATTCTTGTCTCTGTCCCTGCCCTCGTCTTGGTCGACTTTGTCATCGTCATCATGATCGCCATGACTGTCGTCGCCATGCTTGCCTCTGCTATGTTTGTCCTCGTCATCGCAGTCGTCGTCGTTTGCGACCTTGGTCCGGCTTCTGCCATCACCGCTCTCACTTTTGTCCCCGTCGCCGTGCTCCTGCACAACAACTGCCCCTTTCCTGTCGTTGCCGTCAGGTCCAGGGTCACTCGCGACACTGTGGGCACTATCGCCATCGCCTTCGTTGTCGCTTTCGTCGTCGTCGTCGTCGTCGTCGCTGTCGGGTTCGTGCGGTGGCCTCTGTTTCAGCACAGCTCGGCCCCGCAGTACCTTGGGCAGGGCTGTGTCAGCACGCTCGATGAGCTGAGCCTCTTCAGGCCGGACCGTGGTGTCCGCCACTGTCACCTGGCCGCGATCGGGAATCAGCTCATCAGCCAAGGATCGATCCAGCACTTGGGACTGCCACTTGGAGGTCTTGAGGGGCTTGGACTTGCCAGAGGCAGGGATTTCAATGACCTGATTGTCGGATGCAAAGCGCACGCTCCGCTCAGCAGCTGGGGCTTGCCGATTCCTTGGTGGCTTGTCTCCGATACCGAGGACTTGTTCGCTGTCTGGACGAGCCGCTGGTCCATTTGCGGTGCTTCCGGCTGACTGGTCGACGGGCTGCGATTCCGTCTGGCTTCCAGACCGATCCACGTCTTTCTGCTGATGGGCTGAGTCGCCAGCATCAGGTTCTGTGGATTTCTTGTCGAGATATTGGCTCCGGTAGCCCTCGATCGCATCGAAATGGGCGATCGGTAGTGGGTCCGAGATTTTGGAGGCAGAGGGGTCGTTTTCTCGGATCGCCAGGCCGCCGTCAAACCCCGGCAGAGCCTCCATCATGTCCCGCACGAATGCCGACAGGGCCTCGCCTGACCCGCTGCCGGATTGGGTGGTGGAAGCGCTCGCTGTCGGAAAATGGTGATGGCTGTTGAATCGATGTCGCAAGCGCGGTCGTCGTGGGTCGATTGTCAGTCGTTGTGGATCAATTGTCAGTCGTTGTGGGTCAATTGCGGTCGTGGGTCAATTGTTAGATTGGAGGCGCAGCCATGCGGCCAGCAGACCAGCCAGGTTGACCCCGCACTTTGGATCGTGTGCATTTTGACGACAGCGACAAACACCTCTGGCCTGCCGGATTGCGATCATGAAACAACTCGTCACGAATCTTACCGCGGATCAGTATCCTTGGGGATGATGTCAAAGGTCATGGGTCTGAGCCGGGAGCAGAACCAGTGAGCGGTTTGTCCAAGCCGGCGTGAGTCGCTGCATCCTCGTTGGGCCAAGGGCCCTGATGTGACTGACATCAACGTCCCTCCTCGCCGTGCAGTTTAGCGCAGCGTCTGCAACATCAAGCCAGAAGCGAGAAGATACCAACATGGACATGTTGCGCATGTAGGGCGGGTCGGCATGGAGCTGAGCCTTGAGGTAATTGGAGGCCACAAGGCACTGCGACGAGCAGAACATTTTGAGCTCGGTTATGTCATAGACGCGGGCCTCCTTGGTCGAGATGCGGTATCGTCCCTTGAGGCTCTGTCATTGTGTGGGTTGACGGAGACGGAGACAGGGCGTGGGAAGCCATTTGACGAAAGCAGCAACAGCACGGGACAATACACCTGGGTTAGCTTGTCGATTCGAGGGCAGTGATACCCTTGGGGACCGAGCCTCCTCCCACAGCCGACATGCCATCAGTGGCCGGGTGGTGGATCTGCTGCAGAGCTCATCCACAGCCGGACCACGACCAGAAGGGATCCATCCGCCATCCACAGGAGCCGATCTAATCTTCAATACACTGCAGCGATGCGATCCTGTTGGATGCGATTCCGTCCGCTGCAGCCGGATCGGCAGTACACTGCTGCTGCATTGACATACTTGGCAGGGCCGGTCGCAGAGCGAGTAGCCACAGAGCTTCTCGGTGCTTCGCTCGACGACGACGGCATCGTAGGTCTCGGGAGTGAAAAGCTGCACTGGCGGGTCGATGGCGAGCAGCGAAACCAAGTGTCAGGATTGTGCCGATTCGGCTGGTGCAAGACCAAGAGCAGGCCAGAGCACCGCAGCCAGCGAGCCAACCAGCCGATCCAGCCAGCCGATCCAGCGTCCGGCTGCTCGGGCGATCTAAAGGACCCTCTCTCTCCCGAGGAGCCAGCCGCTCGCCCCAACCTGCTCGCAGACTTACGGCCTCGTGCAAAACGTGGATCCCGACGGCATCGTCAAAGAGCCGCTGCTGCCAGTCAAACACGACGCTGTCCCAGTGCTTCTTGGTCAAGGCCGACTGGCGGATGGTCTGCTGCGTCTCTGTCCGACCACCTTTCTTGGGGCGGTTGCTGGCCTGGCACGGCGGGCCGTTGCTGTTGATGCTGTTGATGCTGTCGATGCTGTGGACGGGGTGACCGAGCCGGCTGTGTTGGCCAATGCAGCTGCGCCGGCCATTCCTGCGTCTGAGAGAGAGAGAAGGGGGAAAGCGGCTGATGCAAAAAATGTAAAAGACGATCGGCAAAACCAGACCCGCGGCCATGAGGCCACAGCCGGCTTTTGTGTTGGCCGACATGCTGCGCGCGTGTGTGTGTGCGGGTGGCTCTCGCTGGTGCTCTCGGTGGCGTTCTCGGCGCGCACTGGCACTGGGCGTTCTCGCGAGGAGGGGGGGTGGGCGAGAACAGCGGCCCTGCATCGTTGTATCCAGACGACCACCAAGACGACCACCAAGACGACCACCAAGTGTGAAAAGCCTTGCTGCAACAACCGCTGCCGATGGCGACAAGAGCCGCTGCTGGCCGAATGCAAAAGGTCCGCCTGCAGCAAGTCAATAGGCTGCAATTGTAACAGTCCCAGCCGCAACGACAACAGATGGATCGGCTGCCATTGCAACTGTCTCCGTCGCAGTTGTTACTCGCCCGTTCTAAGCTGTGCGATTGCGAAACACCTCCATCGCTCCATCCGCAAACTGCAGCATCGATCTCGCTGGCCGCCCCGCCCCCTTGCTCGGTTGCTTGCTCGGCTGCTTGCTCGGCTGCTTGCTCGGTTGCTCAGACGGCGCCGGGTGTATTGTGTTGTTCGGGTGCCCTGCCTTCCGTCGCGTCTGTTTCCATCTGATCATGGCCCCGTACTCGCCCACGCCCCTCCACCACCACCACCACCACCACCACCGCCGTCGGCCTGTCCATCACACTTTCTGCATGGCCTCAGCAGGCATCTGTGCTGGCGTACAACTGGAGTGGCGGCCACCGCCTCTTCCCCATCTGTTCTCGGCCCTTCTCGTCTTGGCTCGCTTTGCCAACCAGATTTTGGTGGTCTCCAAGTCCCGCCCAGACTCAAACTCCCGGCTCCTCCCCCGCTTTGGGTTGAGAATGCTCCTGGGTATCCGCCGCCGTCAGAGCCGGTCTTCGTCTTGCCATCCCCGCAGCACCCCAGCCATGCGGACCACGGCACCAAACCCGGCCGCCGAGCGGCATCTGGTGCTGGAAATCCTGCTCCACTCCAACCACATCGACCCCGCCGTTGTCGCAAAGCTCTCGCAGCTGAGCCGTGGGTACTACAGCTACATCAATGGTGGCGGCTCGGCAGTGCTCTTGTCGGGCTCGCCGGAGAGCAGCAGCTACTTTTGGCGGAAGCTGGTGGCCTTTGCCCTCAATGTCCCGGCCAGCCAGATGCCCAGCGACGACTACAAGACCGTGCTGCTTGGCTGCCACTTTTACATGCAGGAATCGCCGTCGGCGCTGCGATCGCTGCGCGAGCAACAGGCCTGCCAACAGGCCTTTTGGCGCTTTGTCGACACCGACAGCACATTGTTCGACTCGGCCGTAAGGCTGTCCCGGCAGCACGACGACCGGCTCTTCCGACGGTGGGCCGAGAGTGTCCCCAAGCCTACTGCCGACCTGTTCGACAACTACCGCAAGCAGCAACAGCCCGCCATCCGCCCGAACCCGCCCCACCACCCATCCGTCAAAATCGAGACTCTGCCTGATTCTATCGGCCACTGGACATGGCTCTCCGAGCTGTGTCTGCACGGCAACGGCCTGAAGCGGCTGCCGGACACCATCGGCAATCTCACGGCCCTCAAGCGCCTCGAAATCTCCAGCAACGAGCTCACGGACCTGCCCGACTCCATCGGCTTCATGGCCAGCCTGCGGTCCCTGGACGTCTCCGCCAACAGAATCACCCATGTGCCGCAATCGCTCTGCGCACTCTCGGCCCTCCGGCACCTGGCCCTGGACTGCAACCGCCTCCGCTCCCTTCCCGACGACCTTGGCCGCCTCGCCGCCCTGCAGATGCTGATGCTGTACGAGAACGAGCTCGAGACCCTGCCGGCCTCGATCGGCCGCCTCGGATCGCTCGAGTCGCTCCACATGGACCAGAACCGACTGACGCGACTGCCCGATACCCTGGCGGGGCTGGTTCGCTTGGAGGAGCTGGTCGTGCAGAACAACAAGCTCGAGCGCCTGCCAGAGTCGCTCACGAGACTGCCGCGGCTGAGGGAGCTGTATGTTGCCAACAACCAGCTGCGGCTCCTTCCCGAGAGCCTGGGCGGCCTCACCGCTCTCTGCCAGTTCGATGTCGGCGGCAACCTGCTGACGACCCTGCCGCCCTCGCTCGGCCGGCTGCCGAACCTGCACTCCCTCAACCTCGACCACAATCTGCTGTCGCACCTGCCCGCCGTTCTGGGCGACTGCTCGGCGCTGCGGGAGCTCAGCATCGTCGGCAATCCCCTTCGCACGCTCCCGGACTCTCTGGCAGCACTGCCCGAGCCGCTGCACCTCACTGCCGATGGACATGTCGTCGCCAATCTGCCCAAGGGAATCGTGCTGATGCCCAGGCCCGAGCAGTGGATAGCGGCGGATGCCTGAAGGCCTCGGCCTTCTCTTGCCCTTCTCCCGACAGACACCATACCCCCCTCCCCTCTCTCCGGCTCTCTCGAACAAAAAAATGCAATGTCCATGCTGTCGGGAAGGAGCAGAAATAGGAAGGAACAAAATAACGTAAGCGCTATCACGGCGACTCGGCACCGTCGTTGAGGAGTCGGCCATGCCTGCTCCCGCTCGAGGTTGCTCTCCGGAGGGACCTGGACTCTATGCTTTCGATGCCGAGTTACCTCCAATGCAAACACCATCTGAGGCGAGGCGCTGTCGATCCACTAACAAATAATCACACGCCGGCGTTGCAGATGTGGTCCAAATAAACGAACATGTCATGTCAAATGCCAATCTTTGTCGACCCCTGTGAGCGGCCGAGACCACCCAAGTCGAGACCACCCAAGTCGAGGCCATCCAAGCCTGAACCCGGCTCGCCGCAAATACCTCATATTCAGTCGGCAAACACCGGCATCCCTTTGCCGCAGCGGTCGTCCAGGTGCTGCAGATCCGCTGCGTGTCCCCCCTCGCCCTCACCCTCTTTCTCCTTCGAGCTGCGACGATGGGATGCCACATCGTTACTCTGTAGTCCCCGTCCTTCTCGCCCCTTCCCCGACCCTTGGCTCTCTCTCCATGCAAATATCTTTGCGACCTTGTTTGTTCGAGGCCCTTTTGTCCGATCCGCAATACCGTATGACCTCATTGCCTCAAATTCCGTTCAAAATGAAACGCAGTA
Source organism: Polychytrium aggregatum (assembly GCF_025602895.1). Taxonomy (NCBI): domain Eukaryota; kingdom Fungi; phylum Chytridiomycota; class Chytridiomycetes; order Polychytriales; genus Polychytrium; species Polychytrium aggregatum. The sequence goes on along the minus strand of NW_026516323.1, from coordinate 109 downwards.
ACGCCCTCAGTCGGCCAAGGAATCTGTCCTTTTCCCCTCTCCTCCGCTCTCTTGCCTATACCTTTGCTTTCTGTCTTTGCTTTCCTTTTGAACGAGGACTCGTCCCCTC